>NC_053420.1:20248412-20365912 GCF_016859285.1 Xiphias gladius | reverse complement strand
CCCATTGTTCTAAGCAGGTGGTATCCATTTTATCAAAATACTGAGGATGGATCATAAAGAATTAATATTTTGCCATGTGCTGGCGGCCAACAGTTTACTTGAACGATTTTAGACATGTGGCAGATTTTTAAAAATAGTGAGATCAGTTTATATAATTAAAACAAAAAGTTCTTTGGGTGGCATTTATTGGATGTACTCTTCCTTGTTCTCATGTTATTTTGCTCTCATTCTCTGGAAGCTGGTTTTTGGGGCAATTATGTAATTATCAAAGCCACACAAAAGCCCAGCATATGCAAACTTTGGGAAAGGAAGGGACTTCTTCAGCGTAAAGTCCCATGACTTCACAACAACCATTTTAAGAAGAATCCATTTCTACTAGATCTGAGAATTACAAATTTAGCTAAACTAGCAAGAGAGAAATTGTTCAAATTGTTCAATTGACCAAAGTGTAAGACATAATCACTGCTATTGTTGGACAAATGAATTTCACGGATATGCAATAAATACTTACACCTAGTGTCTGAATATCTGAATGACACATGCACATTCTTACTGGATATGCACACAATCATCTGGTCAGCTGAAGTCCTCTCTGCTTCAGTAAAGTAGTCTGTTGTGTATTCTCTCTTCTGTGAGTACTATGGGTTAAAAGTGTGTTGGTCCTGTGACTCAGTCAAAGCTTTCCCTTTGTAAGCATTCAAAACCACGATTGTTGGAGCTAAACGCATCCCCACCAAACCCCTAGTGCCATCCAAGCAGGCCTTGAACCAACTGTGTGTTGGCATCAGCATCAAACCACCAAACCACTCGACCTCAGAGCCATTTCTGAGATCTGAGAAAGATGAGCTTCTAATTCAAATCAGACCAGAGCAATCAAGAGCCACTGAGGAGATCTGGCTGTGTGTTTATACGTGTGGATGAGTAAGTGTATTGGTCTGTGCATGCCTGACTGTGTATAATTGTGTGTGTTTATATATATGCATGTTCATGTGTGTTTGTAGTTTGGTGTATGTACACGTGTCAGTGGCTCTAAAGGGGCGATTCAGAGGAATTTCTGCTAATAAACTAACAGTTACCAATTAAAGCAAAAATATATGGATCACATAGGGTAATGGTTAGCATAAACACAAACACAGCACAAACACACACACACACATGCACACCAACAACCAGATTATATGAGCAGGCAAATCATGTGACATATCCTGGGTCACTCGAGGGGAGTGCGTCCGCTGTTCCTTTGGGTATGATCTCTGAGGGTCAGTGTTGGTTCACAGAGAATAGGGAGCTGAGCTGAGTTTACCTGCTGCATTTCAAACCACCTCAAGCCTGTTTCTACAGCTACACTAATACTTCTTTAGAAGCACAGACTTCTAATATGTATACGACAGGAGGCCTCTGAGGTGTGTACATCCCTTTCACAAAGACATACAGTGCAAAGACATACATTGGGAAATTGTGACGGGCAGTTTTCAATATTTTACAGACTAAATGCTTAATTGATTAATTTTTTTGAGATGAATCATTAATACAAATGATTGTTGCAGTTGCAGCCCTACTTGAAAGCACACTATTGAGACACACAAGAGAAATGGGTGCACATATTCACCCTCCCACTGACCCATCTCTAAAAACATAAAGATAAGAGTTGAGAGGACTGGAAAGAAGACACACTGAGATGAGTTGAAGAGCAAGCAAGCAGAATAATGTTCAGCAGAGCGGAGTTAGTGGAGATGATGCAGTAGTAGCTCTCTGGCCAGCAGTAATGACTGGAACTGATTGAAACCACACATAACCACTGAGGTTCTGATCAGGACAAAGGATAATACAAAGAAAAGAACACACTAACTACAGCACTAGTGTGGCTTTTGTATCTGTATCCTGCAACAAATATACACACACATATATGTGTGTGCATATAGACACAAAGAAAAGGAAAGAAGCAGCAATTGTTTAGTTGCAATCCAGACAAAAGTTGAATCCACACACACGCTGTGACTGTACACACACACTATACAGAGGAGCTGTGAGAGTGCAGTACTGGAATATGTCCAAAGTCAGAGATTATAGCTACTGAGAGAATGAAGCGGTGTAAGCTTGTTAAAGAAAAAAACTGTCTGCTGCTGAGCAGGCTTACAGGGGATTTTAATCGTGTTACTTTGTCTCTGAAATTCCTCTGGTCCATGGGAAAATACAGCTGTTTTGCTAACTGAGTGCTATACTGTTGTATGTACCATAAGGGGCCTGATACATCTAGGTGCCTTAAACATGGACACCACCAGCAGATGCAAAAACACATACTGTGTACTGTATAACATATAGAAATAAGGACCAGCAGTCAAACAGGGATAAACAGAAGAGGATAAACAGAACTCAGTAGGATTTCACATTCAGCAAGCGAGTGGTATAATTAACAGAGAAGCATGAATAAACCCATCTAACCTGCGATCTCAAGCTGCAGTGAAAAATGTACACAATCCTCTAATGCACTTCAGTAGGGGGTTATTATAAGCCTATATTAGTCTATAACAAAATATTGGTATCAGAGTGAGAGTTGGCAGATATGCAAAACGAATAGTGCAGCAATAAATAGTTTTACTATATAGTACTATATACTATATAGCATATAGTTTTATTTTTTATAATAAATTAAATTGTTCAATTTTAAAATATCTTAACTCAGACATATCCCTATCACAAAATGTTTATTTAAGTTAGGTGTTTATGTAAAAAAAAAAAAAATGAATGTTGATATTGAATATTCCAAAGAAATAATATTACCCTAAAAAACAGTATCGTTTAGCTCTACATAGGACTATATAACACCTCTGCCACAAATGTAGACTTGAAACTGGAAGAAACACATACCTGAGGGGGGAACCATCAAATTTATCACAGCAGTAACTGTACCGTGTCTCAACAAGACAAACAGTTTACTTGCTAGTTTGTACTATGATATGTTGACAGTATCTGTCAATAGTTTATGACATTGGTTATAGAGATTTGTAGACTGTACTCAAGTAAGAAATTGGTGAAAGAGAGAAAGAGAGAGAGTGCTTGCTACTAGAGCAGCAGCAAACAGTTTTTCAAATGTTTGCGAGGTGGTGAAGGAAAAAAATGCTCATTTTTGTTGTTCAAATATGCTGTAAAAATGCCTCAGACTGCTCTTAGTTTATTTCAATCTCTGTGAGAAACCAAATTAGACACAAGCCTCAACCAACCTCAGGGACGAAAAAGGGATAAGTAGGCATAAAGCTACGTCTATACTCCGGAGTAAAAGAGAGAGGGAGAGAGAGAGAGCGAGAGAGAGAGAAAATAAATGTAGTGTAGACTGTGACATTGGCAAAGGAGTAATTTCACATAGCAGAGCACTAGGATGAACACACAAATGCTACTTGACATCTAAACTTGTACACACAGGCTATGGAGGCAAAATATGTAAAGAGAACAGCTGAACAATTATGAGAAAAATATCTAATAGCAATTTTTCTGACCAATGCCAGGGTTCTTCCTTTCAACAAGTCAGTAAGAGATAAGTAAAATTAAGGTTTAGGGAAAAGTTTGACATTTTGGCAAATAAGGTTAGGATTATGTACCATACTATTTATTGGGTGGTACCAGCAGATTCCTGGAGTCTCCGCTAGTTGTGTGGCAACTGGTAACGGACAGGATATAACCCCCTTAAAATGGCAATTTCTTTTTTTACACTTCTGTTTTGGTGTGGATTGGGTAGTGAACTTCAGAGCTGCTAGTAGGCAGAGCCAGGCTAGTTATTTCCCCACTGTTTTTAGTCTTTGTGCTAAGCTAAGTTAGTCAGCTGCTGACTCTAGCTTCATACTTAGTTTACAAACATGAAAGTTTAAGTATTTCCCAAGTATTTCATGACAAATGACAAACTTTTCTTTTAATATAACTACAAACTCTTCAAATATAATCAAAAGTGGTGTTATAGTGATATTTATATTTACAACAGCTACATAGTTTTCCACTTATGACAAAGACAAACTTCTGAGCAGTCACGTCTGATAACGTAAATAACTAAAATGTTTGATATGTAATTGACTACCTCTAATGATACTGTTGACAACTTTGCATTTCACAGTGTGTCACAGACTGACAGGGTGAGTTTCCTTACAGCACTGAATCCTGAAGGTCCCTCGAGAAAAAGACTCCACCACACCATTTTCTTTTTGAGCAGGAAAAAGAGAGTCTGTCCTTAATACAGAGTGGTTTTTCTTCCTTGACTATACAAACTTGCATGGCATGCAGACATCATATTAATCAAACAACAGCCAATATTTTCATTTTGTTTGGCCAACTTGCCACATTAAACATTCATTAGCTACAGCTGTCTAAATTTATTGTCCATAGTTATTGTTAGGGCTGGCGAAAGCAACAGTTACTAACTACAACTTTAACTTTTTCATCTGAAGACAGTAGAAATGATGCAAGACAAACTTAAAATTTTGGTTATTGCAATTTAAAACTGCCCCTTTTCAAATTGCAATTTTGATATTAAAACCAATTATAGCTCAGCAGACAAGGGCTGAGAAGTGGGCAAAAAAGACAGAGGAACAGAAAAATAGGGTGAGAGAGCTGCCAGTGGTGTAAGAGAATCCGAGTCTAAGATGTGGTGGTAAGAGGCTCCTGTATAAACAGACAGCCTCACTGCATCTTAATGCATGAGTGAGAGCAACACTCACAACAGCAAAACAGGCACACATCTGTCAACACACTCCCACACAACCATTCAATGGCCTTATAATGACTGAGCAGAGCTTTATTCACTTAGAGCCAAAAATACTGCTGCCCTACTATGGGGTAATAAGGGGGCTACAGCTTTTTCTCTGGACTCATCTAGTGCATTGTGATAGGCTGGTTCCCAACCTGATGCTGCCAAGTCATTGTTGTAATTAAACAATGGCTTCAGAAACTATCACAGGAATTAATCAACACCCCTGTGACATTGTTTCTGTTAATGACAAAAGAAAGATTCACAGAGCCATTATTTTTGGAAGGGTTATTCCATCAAATTACATGTGATTGTACAAATGTTCATGATATTGTGTCCATCTGAAAAACATAGTGTATCACAACATATTGTGGTTAAAGCATCAGTCAATCATCACGAGAGCTGGGCACAGTATGGCAGCGTTGCTGCTAATTTGTCCCAGTGGCCGAACGTGGTACTGCAAAAAAAATCTACTGCAGTCCAGAAACAGTTTTCCCCATATTCATCTATTATAATAGACATGTCAGTGAAACGTTTGACAATATATCTTGACAAAACAATTTAGAGAAGGCCAAAGTCAGGGGTAGGAGCTCGTGGCTGTCAGTCAATATGTGCTCGTTTGAGTCTCATGCTAGGGCTAGCTTGATTTCCAGACCTTGCTTATTGTATCTTTAAGCTAAGACTTTCTCAAAGACCAGAAAAGCTACTTTTTGAAACTGTTGCCATCCCATTGTGTAGTCTGGTACAAACTGTTGGGATCTGGTTCAAGACCATACATTTCACGTTTGTTTAAACGCTGTAGGTCTGCCCACTGACATCTGTTTCATCTGGTTAGAGAAACATTAAGAATAGGGACATTGTCTTCTTTCAAAGCTAGCTTGTTAGCTACATTCATGAAAATATCAACAGAAAAATGGCAAGCATGGATGACACCGACACATAAGTTAACTTACAAAAATAACAACTCTTAATATTTTTCTTTGATTAATACGAAAAACATTAGGTTAACTGCTCCTGGCAACCAGTACTGCAACTCCATGTCAACTGAAAATGAGATCACTGGGAAAAGATATGTCATCCACTACTGGTTGGTTAGGGTAAAACAAAGCATCCCACTCCCAACAAGAGATTGGCTAATACAGTATCAGGCAGAACGAATGAAGTGAAATGAAATGGCAATTCAGTCCAGTCATCAGGAGAGGAACAGGAAAGAGACACTAATGCTCATTTGTCATGTGTTGTACAGCTTAGAATTAAACAACAAAGAGAAAAGAGTTTTCTGGCTTTTTTGCTGGCTAAGCAACTTTCATTGGAAGTTGGCAGCATCCTGGAACCTGTTATCAAGTTCTAATAATGCATCCATGGGCAAAAGTTTGTCTCAAACCTCAGGTAGACCTATGTGCCTATTGTGCTGTCCCAAAGTACTGCACTCTATGGGCTGTGGATTGGGTGGGGACTGAAGCAGAGTTCTGAAAGCAGCGCCTTGTTGCCCTTAGTGGTAGCCTGACCAATCTTCTCCTCCCCAACCTGGCTCACCTACCTACCCTCAGCCTACACACACACACACACACACACACACACACACACACACACACACACACACACACACACACACACACACACACACACACACACACACACACACACACACACACACACACACACACACACAAATTAGACCAGTCAGCCAGACAAGCAGTCTAACTTTAGTGGGAGAAGCCACAGTTATACTTTGTGCTGGCTTCCTGAAGAACGAGCACAGGTAAAGTCAGCACAGCCACAAGAACATGTTCAGACAAAAACGTACTGTTTAATAAGTCTAAAAGTCTTCAGCAAGGTATTATCATTAAATCTCATGTTATACTTACACTCATGGTAAGCCGCGATGTTGTAGAGAAGAAATATGTGCGTGATAAGTTCTGTGTTTTTGCACATTCAATACAGTAATCATGATAGATTGGGTTGAGACTTGCCTTTAAAAGACAAAACAAAAAAATAAAATAAAATAAAAGAATTCAATGAACCATAAAAGATTTTTGTGGCAGGTTCCCATGGCAACAAGACACTTAAATCTCTGCTCACTTCCCTAACTGTTAACCACACTCACCCTACTTACTCAATAGGACCTGCACTCTGATCTACAGTCAGTGCTGTGCTTCTCACTGAAGCTTGACAGAACTTGAAGCCTTTTGGCTGATCCTGGATGAATCACTCAGGCACAGTACTGCCCGGATTTGGTCCATGCCCTCCTGTTCCCACCCCAGTGTCAGTCAACCCTTTCCATGACCAATCACACAAAGGGGAAGGGTCATAGGTTCATTCCAGTATCCCCAGGAGTCCCATTGTGGCCTTTAAGCATTCCACAGTGCTGAGTTGGTCCTCACCCCTCAGATCGTCCAAAGAGGCACACAGAGCAATCCCCAATAACATCAATGCACAACTGCTGTGTCTGTCAGTGAGAAGACCTCTGACCTAATGAATCATTATGACATCTACCTAAAACCCACAATGATTTCTCTAGGATTAAGTGGGTGTCACGATCACAGCTTTCTTCGGAAAACTAACATCAATCAGACTTTTCACAAAGACTATTCTTGTTTGTGAGTAAGAAGGTCTCACATAGCTTGGACAGAAAGGAAAGTGCCTTGCATACAGCTATATATACACACACATCTTGGCCAACTTACCACAGTGAACTTCTCATGCATGAAAGAGCATGGAGAGGTCTTCTTTGTCAGCACTAATCCACTAGCTCCTGTTTTTCATAATAAATGGCTCAATCTGTTAATAACTACTTTCTTTCCCTTTTTTTGAGACAGCAACACTTACAGTACACGCACACACACACACACACACACACACACACACACACACACACACACACACACACACACACACACACACACCAAAAAAGCAACAAAGGAGTTTTAGTAGAACTTGGTGTTATTGGTTATAAACGAGAACCTATTCAAGGCATGTCCAAACCCACCACACAGCTGTTTGTAGAATCTCTTGTTCTTTTGCTAAAACATACTCAAACACAGAAACATGAACAGCTACACACCAGAGTTAGGTGTATGCTTGACTGTGTTCCTGCTGTTTCCTGTGAAGCTGTTTCTCACCTTCACAAGGACAGGGCTTTAGGTTTGGGCAGCAGTTTGCTTTTGTTGTGGTGGAGGTTGAGTGTGAACTTGGTTGTGGAGCTGGTAAACTGGGGTCCCCATCATCAGGTGGCTCTGGGGAGATGGCAGGGGCACTCCTCTCCTCATCCATGGACTTAGGCCTGGCTCGTATGGGAGGAGGTGGAGGGGCCAAGGAGTGAGCCTGGACCAGAGAGAGAAGATAGCCAAAAAAATTATTACAAAGATGAAACTATGTGTCACATGACAGATTTCTCATTGTCTTTCAAATTGAGTAACAAGCTAATAGGCCTTGCTTCATAGGGAGAGGTGTAGTCAGTCATGACTTGAACCAGCAGGAATCCCTATGAGCTATTCTAAACATCGCTAAAAGAAGAGGCAGACTGGCTTTCTGCTCGCATGAAACAGTGGTAACACAACGGAAATACCTAATCATAGCCTTCTTCTAAATAATAGTGTTTAAACTCTTTTAACTTATGTTGTGAAAATAATAACAACAATGGGCGTATATATATATATATACACACACACACACACACATATATATATATAAATTATAAGATGCTTTATTGGAGCAAATCGTGATGAATCATTCAGTCAACACTAAACAGTAAAGAGGCACAGCAGCACAATAACAAAAGACGTATGGAGAAAAAAGTCAAACAATAAGTAATTAATCAAAGAAGAACAAAGAAAGAAGAAGAAAACTGATAAGACACAACAAAACTGGAGCAGCTGGCTAAACATTGTTATACATATTTAACAAAACTTTATTTAATAATCCCAATCAAGATCATAAAATGACTTACAAGAAAATATGCATAAAGTACATAAAAACTGAAATCTTGGATTTGAATATCAATTACAGAGTGAAATTGATTCGTTAAAGCTCCTGCAACAAGCAGACAGAGAATATCCGTATATGTGATAAGTGTAAAAATGTTCTATGTAAGTTTGAAACAACTTAACCATACATTTAATAGTAATATTACACATTACTCAAGTATCCAAATGATGATGATGGTGTTATCAAGTAAAAGCAAGAATATGTAATACTTATACTAACAATAATAGCGCATGACTACAGCCCTAACTCTAAGTGAATGGTTGCTAAGCGACATATAAACGAGACGACTTTCAGCGAGTCCATTCTTACCTTCATATTTTTCAATTACCTGTCGTCGGGCCCCACCTGTGTTTTATCTGATATTTTCATGGGGTTTTCGAGCAGCGTGTCAAAACCTAGCACCGGGGACGTTCTGTAACTCATTAATAAGACGGTACATGCACAGTATGCGGGTCACGTGCCAACTTGTATTTGGCGCGCGCCTACCTTGCAGGAGCAGCTCAGCTGGACAGCTGTTTGCGCGCTCCCGTGGCTCGCTCCGCACTCACTGCCACCCAAGAGTTTTGACAACCTACAGCTAAGGTTTTGTGAAAACGCTTCATGGAGCGAGGTTTACCCGAGTTCATGCTTGGTCCACTGAAATGTCCTCACCATTCAACAACTGCAATGGGCCGGGTTTTATGCTTTTGAAACGGTAAAAAGGTTTAAGAAGTTTCAGGGAAAGAGCGGACATCGCACCGCACAATCAAAAACAGTGCCAGACTTCCAGCTTAAAACTGTACTTGTGCCAATGTTTTAAAAAAGAAAAAGGTCTACCTTTCAGAATAAATTCACTCTTATATTTAGAACATAATCATACTAGATGTAATTAGCTAATAACGGGCCTATTCTGTTTACCTTTATTGCAGGTCTGCGCCCTGCTTTCCCAAAACGAGTCCTTGCATGCTCAGACTGTGCTCAGCCCCAGTGTGGGGATCCTTTTTCTGCCTGGATTTATACTGCACAAATACTCGCTTTGATCTAAGACAACAGCACGGGAAACAACTTTTTACCTTCTCTCTGGCTGGGAGTCTGAGCAGTCGAGCCTTTGGCTAATTCATTCCCTGACCGCTCCAGGTGGACTTCTCGCCCTCCAAGACCTTTTCCGTCCGCTTTCCCTCCACTCTTGTCACTTTGCACGACCACCAGACCTCTCTTCGGCTCATGTAGGCTCGGCTCATGCCCCAAAACTCCCAATTCAAAGCATTTTTTCTCCAGCGGAGATAGTTTTCTCTCCGCCTCCAAAGTTTCTCTCTCCGGCTCGCCCCGTCCACCAGCACACCAGATGTTGGGAAGTTTGTGTGTCTCTGCAGGCAGCTCGCTGAATACTCTTTGTCTGCGCTGCAGGTTTCCTCACCTTCTGTTGCGTTTCAGGTCCAAGCACACAACCTTCCCAGACTTGTTTAAACTCTTAAAATGAGCAGTAGCCTATCTGTCCTGTGCACTCGGTCTCTCCTCTCTCTTAGCTCCCACTGTACTTGCCCCAGACTTGAGCTGCAGCTATTGGACAGGAAACTACAGTCAGCAGTGATTGTGCTTCCTCCAGGCTACAAACTAGTTGGGCTGAAATATACTGTCATATAATTACCCCTTAACCCAAACCAGACACAACACTTACACAGGCTAGCTTTCATCAGGAACCATGTGTTGATAATTGCTTGATAATATAGTAACAATTTGTGTAGATACCTTATATGCAGTGTATAGTGTACCTATAACAGCCTAATATACCATTTCATATTGTAAAGTGTTACCTGCATTCATTTAGATCTTAAAAGCAACACTGTATGTTGATAATACTGAAAACAAAAACTGTAAAGTAATCAAATAAAATATTATTAAATCTTTAAACCAGCAGCTTTTGTTCACTAAAATGACAAGTACCTATACATATTGTACTCTGACATAACTAGAGTTGACCAAGCCTTTGTTCTTAGTACAAAATCACTGTTTGTAGTCCACAATGCTGTTGTGACTCAGTGCAGGAATTTTCTAAATTCATTCGGGCGTGCACGAGGCTTTGTATATTGTCCCAGCACAAGACGAAACTAGGTCATTTTGTAAGTGATGAGTCATGATTTATCCTCATGATAGGAATTGTGTACTCAAAAGTAATTACAGGAAACCCTTCAAAGCAAAGCTCACCTTATGCATACATGTCATTAACCATGGCTGTGTCTATAAAACTGGCTCAGAGTATCATCATTCTGAAACTGTTCATCATGACCATCACTAAGGTACTTAGTGAGGTGCTAACATGTCCTATATGTGCTATATGCATTTTAATTCATACTGAGAAGGATATGCTGTACAAGGGACATGACAGTTTTGAGCTTCACACAGGAAAGCCCCTATCTATTGTACTCTTAATAGTTGTCAAACTTGTTTTTAACACTACATAAATGGTAAATATATTGACCTTTGATGGTCGTAACTCACTAATGCTTGCAACCAGTTTTACCTTTTTTTCAACATTAAGTTCAAACTTTAGTTCTCATGAAATTTATATTTTGACAGGTTACCGATAAATGTTTTTTGAAATAGATAAGAAGACTCCATAAATACAAGCTACTCCAAATACTAAATTACATATCAAATATCAAAAACACTCCCACTTACGTAGTGTATTTTACTTTGCAATTGAATAACTAGAATAGGTTAATGGCCGAAATCCAACAACAATGATCCTTGAACAATTTCAGTGAAACCTTTTGTTTTTCTTACTTTTTGCAATAACTTTTTGACCAGATAAAACCACAACTTATCTAAAAATTTGTCGAGGGTATTATTTAGAATAGTTTTTACTTATTGATATTGCAAACAATAAGGCTGGCCAAATAAAACAAATGACCGAAATACAAGAATTAGTTGTTTTTCTGGGGTTACATCTGATACAGAAAAATACTGCACATGACAGACAGGCCTTGTCTACTCATGCCATGTTGACACCTGGAGGTTAGCTTAAGAGTTTGTTTTCTGTGATTGATGTTTGAAGGCGTGGCAGGGGTGCAAAGTAATTCACAGCAGCAAAACGCTTTTGAGACAGGCTTCATTTTTACTAACTACTTGATAACCTCCTATTCAATTTGTGTACAGTTACTCATCTTAAACAGTCAGGCTTTGACACTGAAGTATTTGTAGGATTTGTGCTCTGTTGGGCTCAGCGTCTGTCTGGGCACGAGGGTCAGAGTTTGTGTGGGCTACGGTAGCGTTAGAGAGGTCTCTTTCTGGCGAGATTTTTTTTTTTTTTGTCTGTTTCTTTTTTGGTTTGTGAAAGAAGTTGTAACATACTGTATTTTACTCAGGACAGCTGGGGTTTTATTTATGTAATTCATATAGATTTGAAATTAAAACAGATCATTTAGAGAGGCTGTCCTCGTATAGATGTCACTAATGGAGAATTTGAACCAAACCTGCCAATGAAAGGAAGAATGATAACAAAAGTAGCAGCATTTCAAAGTTTCTTTGAGCTTACTCATATAAACAGATTTTGAATAGTTGCCCTCCCTGCTGCTTTACATGGATAACTTACCAATTGGTCATTCACTGCGGGGGATTTTTAACATGGTAGGATAAGAGCCTTCCCAAATTGTGTAAAATTAAAATTCAGGGTCCATTTGAGCGAATTCACAGGAACACAATGTATTGAAATGTGTTTACGAGGAAATTTTATCTTATATTATTACATCAGCTTAAAATAACACTGTTCAGTTATAGTGTTATAAAAACAGATGATCCGCATAAAAGACCCTGAAGATTGTTGACATTACATTGTGGCTACATTAAATTTGTGTATGTTTGTCCAAGATTCAGATCCCCCACCTATTCAAGTTCTGAACAATGAGAGTGGAGAGATGTTCTTGTCATCAGCTTCCTGAAAAGCATTTGCTGTCTATCTTCTTACTTCATGACTTACACCCCACTTCACCGTTTACCCCACCCACACCCTCTCTTCAGTAAGATCTGATAGTTTTAATATCTATTTCTTACTTGGTATTTAGATAATTATTTAAAAGCTTGTGATTCACAGGTACTGAGTGGTAATTTAATCAAACCTCATTCATCGGTTATTTGAAGGTTTTTTTAACACATTTGCTGGTTGCCTTTGTTCTGGTTCTGATTGGAAGCTTTCTGTAGAGGTGAACAGGGACACCTTGGACGATCCAGGGTCTAGTACACCAAGCATCCTTTCCTATTCCTAACTTCCAATGGTGCTATCAAATAAGCTTCCAATTCTAAAAACAGAGACTGCTGTCGATTGCACAGACAGATGCATACACATGAGTATTTTATTTTGCGTAGAAGGACAGCAATAGCTGCAACAGCAGTTATTTGACATTGATGTGATTGAACAATAACTGTCCTTTAAAGGAGTAGTTCAACATTTTGATAAAATGCTACTTTGCTTCTCTCTCTCTTCCCGACAGTTAGCCCGGCTCAGTCCAGATGTAACAAAATCTGCCTACCCCTCATATTTTGTTTGTTTAATCTGTACAAAAACTTGAGTGTAAAAAAGGCAATTCACATAGGCTGTTGCGTCAGACTATTTCTTGGCCAGGACTACACGCAAGGCAACCACCACTCCACTCTAAGATACTGGTCTTGGTACTGCTAGGTGGATTTTATTACCTCTCAACAGAGCCAGGCTAGCTCTGTCCCCTGGTTTCCTGTCTTTATGTTGAGCTAAGCTAACTGGGTGCTAGTTGCAGCCAATAATTACTGTACCGTCATGAGAGTGGTATCAATCTTCTCATCTAACTCTCTGCAAGAAAGCAAATCGGCCAGGTTCTCTTAATGTCGAACTACTGATTTAAGTGAATATGCATTGTGACTGGGAGTTTGTACCTTTAAAGTCAATGACATCACCCTTTTTATACAATGGATTTTTACAGTGCAAGGAAGAGAGGACAAACATTATATAAAAAAAAATCAAAACCCAAACTTATCTTTACATTTTGGTGTGATACTAATATAAAAGAACTGCAAATATCACAAAAATGCAACTACACTGTATCATAATACAACACTCCCTCTTATGTTACTGCTTTGTTGAATTTTTTTTTACAGCAGCTGGGTGACAGCACGTATGTACGAGATGTCATCATAAAAGCAGTCATGCCATGTTTCCCTATGTTGAAGGCAGTTCTACCTTTCTCACAGCATGTAGACCTGTTCTTTGTTCGACTTAGGCCTCTGAGGCTCGAGAGGTTTTCCAGTCCACTGAGGTCCAGCAGAGAAAGAACAGGTTGCCTTCTCTAGCTAGCCAGCGCTGGAGGACTGCGGTGAGGGCTGCTCTACTGCTGCTACTTCTGACGACACTGCATGAGATGCCACATCCAGACCCAACCTAGCATCAGATCAGCAGACAGCAGGGTGGGAGGGGCAGACAGAGGAAATGTAGAGATTGAAAAAGGGTGAGAGTCCAGACAGAATTAGAGGCAGAGAGAGGTAGAGAGAGAGCGTGTATGTGAGAACAGTGTGTGTTTGTGTGCGTAGGTGAATGTTCACAGAGAAGTGAAACTGGAGCCACATGCACACAGAGAGTACCTGCTGAGACCGTCTCGGAGTATTATTCTAAACTTTTAACGTTGATTGTTTCAGTGGTTTTGAACAGTCTGGTGTGACTGGTAGAGTGAGTAAGGGAGAGGGAGAGAGAGAGACAGAGACAGAGAGAGAGAGAGAGAGAGAGAGAGAGAGGAGGGTGAAAATGTGGTTCCAATCACTCACAAAGATGCTTTTGTTCTGTAGCTGGGGCCCTCTCTCTCTCTCTCTCTCTCTCTCTCTCTCTCTCTCTCTCTCTCTTTCCTCTCTCTCTCTCTCTCTCCCTCTCTCTGCCACACATGGAGTCGTGGAGTTTCATCCGCTTTCTCATCAGACTCATGGCTTCTCAGGGGAGGGTGTATGGGGAAAAAAAGCATACCTGTGAGACACTCACAACAGGAGGCTAGTTTTGAAAAGAAAAAAAAAAAAAAAAGACAGGACAACTACCTAACACTTGTTCATTTCTGATGTTGCTTGCAGACTGTAATATCCCATCAGCTCAATAATATATTGTGCACCTTTTACTCCAGGTTTGCAAAAGTTCTCTTGCTCTCTTTGTCTGCCATGTGTCTGTGAAATATTTGTTGTATGTCGTATGTGAACCCCCCACAAACGACAGAGCCCATGATTACTTAGCTGCATTTCAGGAAAAAAATGGTTTTTAATATACTTTGTATTAGTTCAATTAAAGAATTTCAATGTGATTCAGTACATTTTTAACACATGAATGGGAGCTTTATACACAATCCATTAATGCAGTTAGTTTTGAAACAATTAGGCGATCAATTTTTCATGAAAAAATCCCAAATATTCACCATTGAATCGACTCCATTTTATACTATAATAAATTGAATTTGTTTGGATTTTGGACAAACAGATGAAGATGGACCTTTTTTTAAAACATTTTTAAGACTAAACAATTAACCTTAATGTTCTGTTTGGGGTCCTGGAGACCCCGGGCCCTCTTTAAAACCTCAAATAAAATGATTGGTTACAGCACGGTTTAATTAAGTTAACCTCGATAACTCATTTAATTTTCTAAGACTTATTTATGAAACATGATTTTAAACTGATGACGTGTTTCAGGAGTCCACTACAGAAAATTACATTTTCATAAAATCCATATCTGCGATTGGTGTTGACAAAAAGACCCATCCAAAATACCAAATAAATTCATTTGGATTTCTCTCATTGGAGTTTGTTTATCACAGGTCTAACAGGAAGTTTGACCTTGCATTTACACATACAGCGATGGGATCTGTGGGACCCCAAGCAATAAGGATGTAAAGCTGTTCTCAACAAAATACAATCAATGAATTACACATGCTTTGAATGTTTTCAGTCCATAGAGTGAATTTTATTAGTTATATATTTTAATATTGATTCTTATCCTTGATAGAGTTAAGTAATCCACATCAATTTCTGTCATGAGGTGCAATTAATTTGTACAACATTCTAAGACAACATGACTAGATATATTTGTTATTTTACTTTTATGCATTGTTTCCTGTGAAGTATCTTTAAAGGTTATTTTTAAAAAAATGTATTTTCTTCTTCTTGTTTTTTCTTCTTCTTCACATTTTTCATATTGTCATTTGTTGTATAATAATAATATGAAATGTGCAGTGGGCCTTCAGTACATCCTGCTAAACTGAGTATATCAATGCTCGGGTGTTTACTTGGATGTAGCCTACAATAGAAAATTGCCAGGTTAAATATGAATATAGACAGCAAAGAAAGAGAGATAGTCTCAGCTCATTGGTCTGAATAAGCAGATCCTCGGGACACATGCAGCAGGAGATACACAGTATGTTGTTGTAAGCGAGTCAATATACTGTTTGGAGGACAGCCCACTCCTTCAGCCACAGACATCGAGGGGAAGAAGGGAGAGGGAGGATGACAGAGTGAGTGAACGGGGGAGAGACAGTGAGAGATGTCAGCATGGCTCTCAGTAAATTCATCTCGTGACTCATAGGGTCTGCCTGGACCTCAGTGCTCTCCATGCTGCCGGGACTTGCAGCTCTCCACATCCACCCACACGCCCAATCACACACACACACACACACACACACACACACACACACACACACACACACACACACACACACACACACACACACACACACACATGAATATTGTTTTTAGCATCACAGGTCCAGGCACGGGCACAGGGAACAGATACTTAACCATGTGTACAAATCCTTCTTCAGACACATAAATGTGACTGCAAGCATACGTTACACTCTCATGTACACACACCGAATGCGTACCCAGTCCAAATGAGCATTAAGAAATACACTCAGAGCTGCAGCCTCAGGTTTATGCCAAACCCTACTGTGCCACGCCAAGAATAACCTCTTTGTGTGTTGCTCTGCACCCTGGCTCACCTTGCACAAGTATATGGTACTGAGTTTCTGCTTAGTATTCATGATGTGTGCATGTCAGTGAGTGTGTGTTTCTGTATGTGTTTGTGTGTGCATGTGTGCTTGTGTGTCTGTAATAGGCTTAGGATGGGGAGTCTCCCAAAACCAAATGTCACAGGGATTTAAACGTCAAGAGTGAGTTTCCTCCCAGCTGACTAACGGAGAAGTTCACGAAAGGCACAAGATTAAACAAAGTTTCAACTTTCCAAAAGACATCCAGCCAGTTTCCATTTTTTCTCCCAGATAAGCTGTAGGGCATGCGCCAAACCTGAAAGGAAGACGGAGAAAGGTAAGAAAGGAGAAGGGAAAATGGAGGATGGGAATGAACAAAAAGTACTGACAGGTCACAAAAACTACTTTTCACCATATAAGGCATCTATTCTATTAATCTAATGAGACGTCAGCCACCTGTATTCTTGTTGAACTCCAGCACATACGGTACAGGTAGTTCACTCAGTGCGCTGTCTCTTCTGCACGCTCTGGCCCACCCTGTTGGTTGGACCATGTCAGTGGAACACAGTGTTGTTTGTTGCTGGGTCTGTGTTTATGAGATGCTGCCTGTGTTGTCCCGTTTGTTTACTCCTCCTGGTGGCCACTCTCTGTATCACAACGCATGCTGACCTCTCTGAAGTCCTGCAGGAATGACACAGGTTGACCTTTGCAAAGTTACCATCTAATCAGGATTTTGTCATTTGAGGTTTTCATGTCATTTGATTGGCTGTCTGCTATACTGCGATGTCACCATAGGAATAATTTGATAAATAAAGAAGTGTATTTTCTGTATAAAAAACTTACGACAATAGCCATTAAAGCAGCTAAAAGCAAATTATCAGTCAGTATTGGTAAAACACTGTCCTGAAGAGAACTCCAATTATAATTAGCCGTTTTTAAATTGTACAAATTGCATTTTTCGATGAAGCTTCTTATACACAGTTCTTAAAAGAAAATTTTGATTTTTTTAGTAAATAATAAAATACCAGTTTATCGATATGAAGATGTAAAAAGTAATTTTAGAAGAAGAAATATTAAATATGTTTAAGGTGAACATGATTTTTATACGGACACTTGGTGGAGTACTGTTCATGTTTAGTTTAAACTAAACATGAACATTTTAAAATAATTTTACCTGTGGAATATGACTCAAAACGATGTTAAGAAGACATTTGCTCCAGTTTCCAAAAACATTCAACCGCACTTCATCGTTAACAGTAGTTGCGTTGATTGGTTTTCCTTAATTACAGTAGACAGAAACTGCAGGAGTAGAGCATTTATATGAAAAGTAGTCTCCCACAGGTCACAGTGAAAATTGGAGAAGCTGCATTTCATACTGTATATTTTCTGCAAGTATAACAGTGCCACTTCGGTTTGTGTTTGCATGTGACACGTAGTCCCATCTTGTTAGGGGGCAGGGTATACAATTTTGGGTAATTCAAAGAAATAACTATAATTACAAGTTCGAAAATTACAGCAGAGTCTAATACAGTCTCAAAATATAAGATTTGACCTACTGTTTGTTGCAAGGCTATTGTATTGGATTGCATAACACTGTAATGGTGTTAATGTTATTACATTAGGTATATATGATGTATATATATTAAAGTTAGCTTTACTTACAGATTCAGACGTACAGTTTCAGTATTTCAAGATAAGTTTAGAAGTTGTGTTATGTAATGTAAAAAAATGTAATTTAATCATGATGCGGTTACTAGTTTCTAGGGCATTTTCTTCTACTCTATATGTGTATGTAGGCTATGTGTGTGTGTTTGTGACTGTGCATGTTCAATACCAGTGGAGAAGAAACAAGGACGCAGCATAGGACAGTGTAGTAAGTATTTTATTGCATTTTATAATGCCATTGTCAATAATTAGTACAGATTACATGCAACTAGACCTACTGTACAGTTTTTTATTGTCTGCATGGACAGACACAAGAAGATTCAGGTTACAAATACACAGATATATGTGTGTGTTTTTATACAGCATGAAGGAAAGGGCAGTGACTGGCATTACATGGCTACCCGGGGTGAAGGGTCAGAGGGCTGGGCTCTACTGTCTGTCTAAAGCCACCAACCAGTCCCTGTCCCCACCTCTTCCTCGGGTCACACTTTCAAATAACAAGAAACAGAACAAAAAAACCAAAGGATAAAGAGAGGTAAGCAGGTAAACTGAAACTAAGAAACAATACAGAGAGTCACTGCTGAAAATGTACACACATTCCTAAGGTTTAACCAGAGGAGAAATGAAGTGGTAGTTCCATTGGATTCTGGCTGTCTACTTGATAATACCGTCAGGCAATGCTCCACTTTGAGGGTCCTTCCCCCCTCATGTGACACCTCAGAACTGTCAAATCACACATCAGGATTTGGCTTACCTGCGTCCTTTGAGTCACTCGCTAGCCAATAGGATGCAGACTGGTCCTACAACACCAATACGTGGATACACGAGAGATCACAGCTATCAGTAAAGGTGATCAGTGAAGTCAATGGAGAGTTTTGGAAGTAGCTTGGTTTTGTTTGGTTAAGGTTGTGGCATTGGTTTGGTTACAGTTTGGTTACACTTCAGGAGTTTGGAATAAGCAATGTTTGCTTGCAATGCCTTTGGTAGTCAGAGGATGAGCTGCATCTCTGAGAGCCATTCCACATTTTGGTATTGAGACTACGCATGAGGAGGAGTATCAAAAATGCAACAGTGTCAGTCTTTGATCTGCCTTTGTGGGACTGGGAGATGAGGTTTGTGACTGGTCACCACCAAACAGGTATGTGACTCAGTGACACCCCCATGGCGCCTGCAGATGATTGACAGCTCTGCGGGTCGGAGTTCAGCACAGAAATGACAGGGGTCAGGGGTCAGAGGGAGGAGTCACAGGGAGCTGGGACACATATTGGCACCTGAAAGGACCAACAGAAATACCTTTCTAGAGCTCTGCATTTTTTTTTTTTAAAGCAAGAGAGGGGCTACATATTCTTACATTTTTTCCTCTTTCTCTTTTTCTTTTTGGAGGTTTTGGTCCTGTCTTTGAGAAAAAGTCCTTCTGAGGTATCAATACATAATGAAGTAACTTTTTTTTAGTTTGTTTTCCATTTGTTTTTTTTTTTCTTTCCTTAAAAATGCATAAATGCAGTACAGAGACAAAAAAGTATCAAAATAGACCTAGCTAAGATAAATATACAAACAGGTGTTACCTAAACCACTGATCTAACTTTTATTCTTTTAATTTTTTTTTAGAGATAATACACTTAAAAAATCAGCGTCCCAGACGTTTCATGAAGAACTGAAAAATGGAAACAAACAAACAAAAACAAAACTATTAAACCAAGATACCTGCAGCACTTAATATGATAAATACATATACTTCAGCATTAGCAGTACAGTATAGGAATCAGAGCTGGAAGCTTTACAATAGCTAAACAGGTGCAGAGAAAAAAAAAAAAACAAACCCCAAAAAGGAAGAGAAAATCAAAGGACAAAATGGGAAAGAATGCCCTGGAGAGATAAGTCAAGCATTAATATACAAGAATACATCATGTTATGCCAAGCTGGAGAAAAAACAGAAGTGTTACATGGCGACCTGTGAACAATCTACATCTTTATAAAACAGCTTTGTTTACAGGTGTACCTTAAAGCACAAGTCAGAGATCATCTATGTACTGTATGCAGCAGTTCCTCTTGGTTTGGATATTAATAGTAGCAGTGATGAATTTCATTAAGTGTGTGTTGGTCTTCTCAGCGTCTCTGCGAGTGTTTTGGTGAAGGGGTACTGCTGTGTTGTGGGTCTTTGGATATCTGAATGGTCAGAGCCTCTGTTTGCACTAACCCATAGCCCTGCTTCTATGCTTCCTGTATGTGTTTGTGTGTTTGTGTGTCTGTGTCTGTGTGTGTGTGTGTGTTTGTGTGTCCTGGCAGCACTGTTATAATCTGCCCATTATTACCCCAATCAACCAGCTCCCTGCAACACCACATAGCCATCAACGACCAGATTCTCATTGGCTGAGATCATTAATATGCACACATACAGTCAAAGCACACAGCTGAGAGGCTGTTCACGTAGCTCAGTGCTAATCGGGTGCAGGAATATGGTCAGTTTTAAACAGCTGATAGAAAACTTTTCATATATAGCGAGCACTTCACAACACACTTTGAGACATAGAGAGTGCTTTAGATGTGGTTTAAGGAGAGGTAGTCATTTTTAATTCCATGGAAAGTGAAACATCTCTATGTTTTTGGGCTCAAGCAGATGTGTTGGGGAGTCCGGATCACCAAATAGCTTTTTTTTGTTTCTTTCAGTCATACAGTAAGTGTAACACAATTTTGGCATTTATTATTTTCATTGAGGAAGAATGGAGGAAAAAAAAGGTATTTAAGAGAGTTCAGTCTCCCATTGGCTATGTGTTGAACTGTTTCGAAAAGGAGGTAGTGTTATTTTTGGTTTTTATCTCGTTTCAAGATGTCTGTCTGCCACTTTGTACTTTGTTAGAAATCAGTCTCTAATGTGACAGGAAACAGTCCCGTTTGAACACAAAGTCATCAGAAAGGTTCTTTCATTAAATAAGAAAAATCGTCTGAAGTGCAAGAGATCGTTTGACAAAAAGTATGAAAATATGAACCCAACTTTGAATTACATGATGTCCCTTGGTTGTTTTCCTCTTACATTGGTATATTTTCACTGTTTTTAGTTGTTCCCTCTTTATTGTAATATTCATAGATATTTGGATTTACTCCTCCCTGTTCAAAGATGTGACTTTTGTAACCATATTACAGTGGACTTCCTCTTCCTGTAAATACTACATACAGACCAAGAGGGCATGTTCATTTCCTAGATTGAAAAGCTCCGCAAATTTTTGTTATGACAGCACCAGAAAAATATCTTGTAAAGCAAAATATTTTCATTCTGTTTAACCTCTCTTTTTGTTGGCATCTCAGAATGTAAAGGTACACGTGTTCAAATGCCTCACGAGTGCCTCATTTTTAGTTCTGCTCATACAGCAGTAGGGCCAGTCCTAGGATTGTGTTTGGAACACAGTTTAGCCTGAGTGTGGGAGAGTAGTTTCACCTCTAAGTGCTTTTTTCTTTTCTCTTTCTTTTTGTTTTTCAGAGGAACTGTGCGAGGTTTGTTAATACTAGTTTTTTTGGCCTCATACCTAATGTGAGTCATTCGTAACCACTTATCATGTAAAAGCTTTGATGTCTCCAAATTCTAGTTTGCTTTACACACTTTGGTTTTTGGAATGGTCAGCACTGTAATTCATGTATAATTTCAACACAATAGTTATATGAATACAATAATAAGAATTCAAACTCCTGGTTTGTTGTCTTTTGGCCAGTTCATTAAGAAGAAAAAAAAGAAACTCAAAATAAACTACAGGGTTTTTGGTTTTCTACATATTTCTTTGGTTACCTGTAACGAAAACAAAACGGGAATAAGCAGATAACAGATTAAAATAAATGTTAAATTTGGTATGGCACTGTAGAGAAAAGTAATGCTTTTTATGCTCATGGAAAACAAACAAAAAAATAAATCTCACGTGCTATTCCTTTAACACAAACTCACACAGTGAATTGCAGATAGCTTCTACACAGTAACTATTACACCCATAGAGCTTTGAATCTGAAGCTGAGCAGAGTTGCCACATTTGGTGTCCCACAGAAAGAATTCCCCCTTATTTCTTTATCAATTTGGACACAGTTCCAGGCAGAACCTTTGTGGGATGAGGTATTCTCTGACTGCAGTCATAATATATATATTTTTTAAAGCATTACTGATATTCCTCAACTAAATACACAACCGAAAACAAGTGAATGAGAGAGAATTAATGCAAAAAGATTCAGCTGTTAAATAATCTGTCTGGATAATGGCAACTTTAAGTGCTATTTCCAAATTTCTTGCCTGCTACACTTGGGACAGAAAGGGAGAGGGGCAGGAGTCAGGATTGGGTATCATAAGTTGGGACAATACTGCTCTTTCTTTTCTTTCTTTTTGTTTTTCAGAGGAACTGTGCGAGGTTTGTTAATACTAGTTTTTTGGCCTCATACCTAATGTGAGTCATTCGTAACCACTTATCATGTACAAGCTTTGATGTCTCCAAATTCTAGTTTGCTTTACACACTTTGGTTTTTGGAATGGTCAGCACTGTAATTCATGTATAATTTCAACACAATAGTTATATGAATACAATAATAAGAATTCAAACTCCTGGTTTGTTGTCTTTTGGCCAGTTCATTAAGAAGAAAAAAGAAACTCAAAATAAACTACAGGGTTTTTGGTTTTCTACATATTTCTTTGGTTACCTGTAACGAAAACAAAACGGGAATAAGCAGATAACAGATTAAAATAAATGTTAAATTTGGTATGGCACTGTAGAGAAAAGTAATGCTTTTTATGCTCATGGAAAACAAACAAAAAAATAAATCTCACGTGCTATTCCTTTAACACAAACTCACACAGTGAATTGCAGATAGCTTCTACACAGTAACTATTACACCCATAGAGCTTTGAATCTGAAGCTGAGCAGAGTTGCCACATTTGGTGTCCCACAGAAAGAATTCCCCCTTATTTCTTTATCAATTTGGACACAGTTCCAGGCAGAACCTTTGTGGGATGAGGTATTCTCTGACTGCAGTCATAATATATATATTTTTTAAAGCATTACTGATATTCCTCAACTAAATACACAACCGAAAACAAGTGAATGAGAGAGAATAATCTGTCTGGATAATGGCAACTTTAAGTGCTATTTCCAAATTTCTTGCCTGCTACACTTGGGACAGAAAGGGAGAGGGGCAGGAGTCAGGATTGGGTATCATAAGTTGGGACAATACTGCTCTTTCTTTTCTTTCTTTTTTTTGTTTTTTTGCCAATACTCATTTGGAATGGTGTGAACAACCAGAGTAAATCAAACAAATTACAACACAAAAACAAAAACAGCATCCTTAGAAAAGGTACGTCGAAACAGAACACCACCGTGGAAATATTGATCCTCAAAAATAAACAATGATAATAACATCATCAACATAACATCAAATTAAAAAAAAGGAAATGACAAAAGCTACCACACGTTTTTTTCTTGTTATATTCCATAATCATCGACAGTTTTCTTTTTTAGTCACAATATTTCTGTAGATGCTTCCTCCCTCTTTTCTCTCTGCTTCCTCTCTTTTCTTCTCGTTCTTAAAGTGTTCCAAGCTCATCAGTCAATCCGTACAAGGAGGAGAGGAGAAGGACAGCACCAAATGGTCCTATTCCTGCATTCTTTTTTGGGGGGATGGGATGGGATGGAGGTGGGTAGGAAAATGCCTCCTTTTTTTTCACTTAGAAGCAAAGAGTTTAAAAGATGTCCATCACTAAGTGTCTTGCCGGGGGCAGAAGTTTGGGCAGGGACCTGGGCCACAATGCCTCTGTTGGGTCAGCCTCGCCGTGGGCTCACGCACAGACGTGGAGACAGGGCCCTGATCTGCAGAAGTGTTGGAGCACTGTTGGAGGTAATCTTTAAAAACGCTCCTCCTTCATTCTTTCCTTCCTTTCTTCCCATCTCAATGCCCAACAGTTTCATTTCAATCAAACCAAAAAAAATTAAAAAGCAAGTGATTGACTCAAAGAGGGGGAAGATGGAGAGGTATACTGCACAGCCCCTGATGACTGCTCCAAATCTATATACACATGATCCTGTGTGTCTTTATCTTTCTAACACACACACACACACACACCCGTGAGTCTTCTCAACTGACGATTAGAGATAAAACGGCTAGCCAGGCAGCCAAGACAACAGTGAGGAGGGTGTATGCAGAGTGGTGGGCCGAGGAGGAGAGAGAGTGTATGTCCACGCCTCTAGGGGTCTCTACATAGAGGCTGATGTTACCAGGGAGGATAATGAAACATGGTTTGACAAGTGAATAAGTGTGTCTGTGTGCGTGTTTGTGTGAGTGTGTATGCATTAAGTGGTGTTACACCTCTGAGCCAAGTGTTGGAAAAGAAACACATGGAGGTAAAGCAGTGCTCCACAGTCTTGTTTTTGCGTCTGAAAGTAACGGAGGTCATCTAACCCTGTTTGGAGTTTCTCAATGCCATCCTTGGTTGCTTGCATTTTCTTAAAAACAAAAAAAACATTCTCTTTTTTTCTCTCTTCTCTCTTTTCTTGTAAGTGTACTGTAGCAATTTTTTCCTCTTCACACTGACAAGAGGGCTCGGGGATTGATCTCGCTATGTCCCGTCCCTCTGGTTTGTCTTGTATCTGTCCTACTCCAGCTCCTCGGTGGGAAGATCCTCTTCCAGATCGCGCTCGTCACTCGGCAATGGCAGGTTGTGTGTGACACCAGCCAGGAGGGATACTGGCCGACTGTCCTCTTCCACCTCGGTGGGCTCCTCCTTCACATGCACCGGGTGGCTAGAGGAGAGAGCAGGCAGACATGAGCAAGGCCAGGAGTAAAGTTTTAAATGAAATGCCAAGAGCAGACTTTCTCTATTCATGACACTATTACAAAATATGATGATGCTAACTGTACTAGTGGTGCAGGTGTGGCCACCGAAGCACATGATACTTTAATCCCACCAGTAATGTCTGATTCAAGAAATCATGATATTGTTACACTTAGATCGTTGTAATGTCATGTTCTGCAAAAAAAAAAAAAAAATGCAAACCCAAGATTTTTATTTTTATTTTGGGTAATTCAACATTTTTTTTTTTCAAAATTGTTTTCATCAGGGATGAACTTTCTGTAACCAGTACCGACAGTCTTGAACTCTGGGTTAGCTGCTTCTTAAAGCAGGGGGACGAAGGTTTCCTATGATGTTTTACATTGTCCTGTTAAATTCTCTTTCACTAAACATAAATTATTTCTCTGGTCAGCCATCTTCATTAAGATAATAATAATATCAATTGCTATTATACCTTCATTGGCATACAGTGTAGAGGTGGTACACAACACTGATTTGTTGATAAAAATGACACTATTGGTCTGATACACTCACCTTTGTGAACACGGTAATCGTGAACATGCTCAGTGAATGGGCCCGTGTTAAAGCAGTTTCATGTTGTCTGCTTGCAGCCTGATACACGTCTGCATGATCTTGTGTGTGTGTGTGTCTAGACAGTACGTACCTGTACTGTTGAGGGCTGAGAGTGGGGCTGCAGCTGCCGTTGCTGTTGACCTGCTCCACAGTGGAGCTGACATCATCGTGGCCCACATGCAGCATGTTAAGACTGGCCGCAGATGGAGGGGTCACCAGGGGAGGGCTGTTTAGCAGGGACAGACTGCTCTCTGCCAGAGCCGCCTACAGACACACACAGTTGCAAAGTCACCCTAAATCAGAGCAGGGTTACACCCCCCCCCCCAAAAAAAAATTGTATATCAAATTGGAGAAGCTAAATTATAATAGCAAAAGGGGTGTGGCATGAAATAAAATGCTGTCCATCATAACCAGATATGATGAAACATATATAGTATAATATATATTAATAAATGGTCACAGCTACAATGAATGATGGAGTTTTTCTTAATGTACTGGTGAGAGCTCTTCCACATGGAGCGCATTTTATCCACTAACATGCTAGTGAACTTGACAAACCACTAGGGGGCACTTATATACAGTAGTTTCCCCATCGTGGGTTGCACTTTTACATGTCAGTCCCTGAAATGTGTGTGTGTGTGTGTGTGTGTGTGTGTGTGTGTGTGTGTGTGTGTGTGTGTGTGTGTGTGTGCGCACATGAAAGTCTCAACAGGAGTGTTAAGCAAGACTGAGCCATAACCTCAACATGCAGTGAAACATCAATGTCTGCCGAAGAGAAAACAACTGAACCAACAGGGGCGGCTTCTGTCATTGGTCTAAACACTCACATCCAACTGTTTGTAGATGTGAGTTGGACCTCACCTCCCCTCTCACACAAGAAAAAAAGGGAGAAAAAAGGACAAAAAAAAGCAATTCACACCGGCTCAGAGATGAATTTTCTGGGACTGGCGATAATTTTATGCAGTAACCTTAATTGACAACTACTTGATGCTATAAATCATCTTGGTCGCAAAATTGCATGTGTGTAGATTTGGTGTGTACATCTCCATGGAGTGAAGAGATGGGTTGAGTGTGTGTTTGTGTGCAGAGATGGGGGTGGTGCATGTGTGAGAAAGTGAGGGGGGAGTTGAGAGTGTGTGTTGGTGTGGGAGAAGGAGAAGGGAGGTGGTGTGAGCGAAATTAGGGAATCTGCTAATTATAAGAGGGAATTGATATTAGTGCCCTTGATTGCAATAGGCTGTGTGTGTGTGTGTGTGTGTGTGTGTGTGTGTGTGTGTGTGTGTGTGTGTGTGTGTGTGTGTGTGTGTGTGTGTGTGTGTGTGTGTGAGAGAGAGAGAGAAATGGGGGGAGGAGGGAGGGAGGGCATTCCTTACCTGGTAGCTGGCATTTAGGGATCCAAAGCCCAGGCCTGAAATCATGTTTTTCACCAGAGTGGGGCTTCTACACACACACAAACACATTAACAAACCAAAGGGGAGAGAGAGAGAGAGAGAGACGGAGAGGGGTGAGAATCACAGATTAAGTGCACATGTTGAAAGATGTATCCTCAGCCAAAGCACTCTGACAAATCTCACAAATGTGTTTGTTACATGTAGAAGCACACACACACTGTAAACAGATGCTAAAAACACATACACACACATGAAAAGTGTCTAATATCTGGTGTGCAGGTGTGTGTGTGTGTGTGTGTGTGTGTGTGTGTGTGTGTGTTTGTGCGTATGTGCGTAATTATCCCTGGTTCTCTGGCGGTTGGAGAGAACATCTGTTTACATACGCTAACAAGGTTTTTTGCTCTCTTGCATCTCACACAGCTGCTTACTAATGGTGTCGACAAACAGGGAAAAACACATACACACACATGCAGAATGTACACGATACGCCAGAAGCCCTCTATTTTCTTCAATGATTGCTGAGTTGGCCTCTTGGTAATATCAGAGGGTCCATTTAGGCAATCACAGTGCCAGCACCCATAAGCTCACACTCACATCTCACTCAACTCAAATGTGTGGATGACAGAATGCGCATATGTGTATGTACATGTATATGACTGCACGTCTGTGCGCTCTTACCCGGTCATCTTTGGTGGTCTCCTCTTTTGGTATTCAACTTCATCCACAGTCCACACGGCCCCCTTCACATTCTCAACACGAACAAAACACTTGTGCAGACTCAAGTTGTGGCGCACAGCATTCTGGGAAATGGGAGAGAGAGAAAAGAAGAGCTTTAATAGCACGTCTTTAGCATGGGTGTTTTACTTTAATTTATTTTCTATTTTTCTATTTTATTTCATCTTTACCCTTCATTTTATTTGGTTGTAATGTTTTTACGTCTTTTATACAGAAACATAAATTTGGACAACTTTGCCTAAAAATATTTGTTCTTTCTTTTCTCTCAGCTCATAACTGTTTCAGCATACTGAACAGTCTGGCTTGTAGTGGAAACTAATGCAGAAAATGCAAGAAATATTTGTAAAACACACTCTGACCTTTTGCTGTAAAGTGACATATTTAGTTAATTTATTAATATTCCCTGATGTCCCCTGCTAATTTAAGAAATTCCCTAACTTGGTTTATTTAAAGTACACGTCATAAACTGCCACAGTATTCCATGAATTACATGTTATTCCAATGAAGAACGGTGTATTAAAAAAGTATCTTAACACCTGCTGAATGTTATTTCTGTTCTTTTACCTGACGTTGTTACCTGGCTGAAGGTAAGAACACTCACTCAGTGTTCTCAGTACAAACAATTCTCTCTAGCTCGTTGTTAGGTTACTTTATAAGTAGTGCGACCTGAGAATAATTGTCCTTTTTTACTCATCACTTTTTATACACACACACATACTGTAAGCTCCACGTACATTGCTAATACAAGTAGCCTTATTTTGTCTTGAAATTTTTCTAATCAGTCATCATCAGCTCTCTCACACACACACACACACACACACACACACACACACACACACACACACACACACACACACACAGAAACACACATCCACAGGCATTCAGACAGGCAAGCAGGCAGGCACACCGCTATCTTCGTCTCAGCCCCCCAGGGACAGGCCTCCCTTTTCATCTGCTATTTGTAGTTTGTTCATGCCCAATTTCATTACCAATTTTAATTCGTCTATAATTAAATCCTGCATATTCTCTCTGACACGCTGTTCTAAGCCGAGAGGGAGGGACAGGCCAGGCATGCATCACTCCTCACCGTAATTACACACACAGATATACACACACACACACGCACACGCACACACACACACACACACACACACACACACACACACACACACACACACACACACACACACACACACACACACACACACACACATATAAACACATACACACACACGTAATTACACAAGCCATAATCAGCGGAGGAACCCTTTTCTCCCCCGCATCCCCTCAACCCCCGAGCTGTGATGCTAAGTTTTGTAAATGAGTCTGACCCCAATCTCTGCCTGCCACCCTGACAGTGCAAACACACACACAAAAAATACACACACACACACACACACACACACACACACACACACACACACACACACACACACACACACACACACACACACACACACACGCCAGACACCAGTGCTTTTGCAGTGCTATTTGCATTTGTCTCCGTGATGAAAGCCTAATTCTCCCAGTTAAAACATTAGCAGTCATTTACACTGGGTCACAGCACATGTGCCACTCATCTCCACTCCCTCTGGCTGAGAGGGGGGGGGGAGCTGGAGGCAGAAAATTTTGGGAAGACAGATTGAACTGTGTATCATAAAGAAAGACAAAAAAAATCAAGTCAATAAATTTCTTTCAGGATCACAGATGTTACTGGAAGCATGAATGTCTTTAAACAGTAAATGTTTGAGTATTGCGCTCAGTCGAGTTGTGTTTCTGCCTGATGCATGCTAGGATAGGCTACCAGCAAATGATCCTAAATGGGAATACATGTGAGAAGATAAAATGATAAATAAAAGAATGACTAAAAAAAGCATTAAATTTGTGATAATGTTAAGCAGCAGTGAAAGAAGTATTCAGATCCTTTCTTAAGTAAAAATAGCAATAACGCACTTTAAAAAATACTCTATTACAAGTAAAAGTCCTACATTCACAATATGACTTAAGACTATGTAAGTATTAGCAAGATTTACTTACAGTATCAAAAGTAAAAGTACTCATAATGCAGAAAATGACCCCGATGAGTGTTACTACTACTATTAATACTATTATATATCATATTTTTGCATTACTATTACATTAATGTCTAAGTAGCATATTACTGTTGCAGGTGGTCATGGTAGAGCTCATTTTAACTATTATGTATACTGTTGGGTAGATAAGTCTATACGCATCATATTTTATAAGATCATCATTGTTTTATATGATATTTATTTTAAGTTGCAAAGTAACTGGTAGCTAATGTCGTAAAATAACTGTAGTGGAGTAAAAAGTACAATATCTGCCTCTGAAATGTAGTGAAGTAGTAGTATTAAGTAGCATGAAATGGAAATACTCAAATAAAGCACAAAAAACCTCAAATTTGTACTTAAGTACAGAACTTTTGTGAATGTATTTAATTATATTCCACCACTGGAGTTCAGAGTGAAGCATCTTATAGAGCACTGAATAAAATTTTTATTCTTATTCTATTTTATTCCATTGTAAGTTTCTTTGCCTCCCAAAAAAAGACTTATAATAAGTGCAGCTGAAAAAAAAAAAACGAAAAACAAATGGGATACTGCTCTTCTGGTACATTAACAGACTAAACCCCTTCTTTTAGGCCTCCAACTCATCACATAACACCTTGAAATAACATTCAACACTCATATCTCCTCCTCTCTCAATCATCCCTTTCTTTTCTCTCTCTTTTGTCTCTTCCTCATTCTCTTTCCCTCCGTTTCTCTGATCAATGACTTCCACTCCCTGACACCGCTGCTCTCCTCATGAAATATAACGGCTTATTAAGAACATACATCTCTACGGCTCTATTTGACTCTCCGAGCTGCTATATAAATACATAAGGCCACGCCAAGCTATATTTAAAGGTCTGCGAGGCCAGCGGCACAGGAAGCAGACACCAGGCATTAATAGTTAAAATTCATAAAAGTCAGATGAGGAGGTAAAGATATTCCTGGCTGCCCCGTCTCTTAACCCTCTCCACACCACATCATCATCACATCCCTACCTCCTTGGTTTAGGGCTATTAGAGGAAGGCTGGGGTCTCTCCTCACTCCTCCTCCTCCACCCATCTCTCTCCCTCTTTTGCTCATTCTCTTTCCCTCTCTCTGGAGGAACTGACACTCAAATTAGTGTGAGGTTTCTGTAGAAATGGGTCAGCACCTACAATGGTGGGATCAGGCAAGGAGTGTGTGTGTGTGTGTCTGTGTGTGTGTGTGAGAGAGAGAGAGAGAGAGAAAGAGAGAGAGATGAGGAGGGAGACAGAGAGAATCCAATGTGTGTGGTCATGAGCTGTGTGTGTGTGCACCAGCTTTGTATGTGCATTTCTATAATGAGGCTATATAACGGCTCTAGATGTGGCTCTACTGGGCTAAGTGGGACCGACTCTTCATGTGCCATGTTCGAGGTGAGAGAATTGTTTAGGGCTGAGAGGGAGACAGACAGAGAAAGAAAAAGGGACAGCGTGAGAGAAAAGGAGAGAAAGAAAGCAGTAGGAAAGCGTCTCATAAAGGAAAGAAACAGCCAATAACTGTCAAATCAGTCATATCTTTAGGAGCAGAGCAAAGTCAGCTTTTGAATTTATGTGCAAGAATGCGTGTGTTCTACAAAGCGAGTAATTTGGCCAGTCCTCAATGTTTCAGAAATTACTGTGAAACCTGCCTACACATTTTGTTTCTCTCATTGTGGTCTAACAAGTCTCAGCTGGCATCTACTTGGGCTTCATCTGTGAGCACAAACCACAATTACTTTGCAGGCAATTACCGGTAGCTCAGCTGATTGAATCAGAACCGCAGTCCAAACTTTCATTCTAAATAGGGTGCTGTTCATTTTCACCATCACTTAAACAACTCCAACTAGTTTGCTATTTGGTCTGGTTTCTGTCTTCCATCAGCTGATAATGTTTTGTAACAAAAACTGAGCTCTGGATATTTACATTAAAATGGGTTCTGAAAGTAGTGTCAGGGTTACTGCAAATCTGGAGGATTTAGGTTAAGTAAGGGAATTGACTTCATATTTAGTTTTTTATGTCAGGACTCGCATTAGTTATATATAGCCAAAAGAATGTCCTTTGAAGGACGAAGCACGAGTTAGAGTGTATATATGGTGTTCCTTTACCTTCCATGTGGCTGTGTTTCTCCTGAAATAGGCAAACTTTCGTGTAAACCAGTTGTAGATTTCATTGAGAGTCAACTGTCTGTCTGGGGACTCCAGAATGGCCTGAGGACAGGAAGAAACAGGACAAAATTTAGAGGAGAAGACAGATGGAGGGAAGCGATGGTGAAACGGATCAATGGAGACACCTACATGACGTATAAGGGAGGCGTAGGTAAAGGGAGGCCTGACATCAGCGTTCTTGTAGAACTCACAGTTCTGAGCCAGCTCTGAAAACAAGGGATGATACATTGAAATTAGCTAGTGTGAACTAAATATTTGCAAAAATAGTGTAACACATGTAAAATGTAATCCAAATGTAAACATTAATTAATGACAATAAACAATTCAAATAAATTCGAGAGCTGTCTCAAGGGGATTTTTAAATAAATAAATGCATATAAGAAAAATGGATGAAAAAATTAAAATTGTGTCTAGCAAAAGTAACATGTTAGCAGTGTTTATCTAGTCGCTTGATTTTGCTCTTTATACAACGTGTTAGGCAAATCTTAATGGAGAGAATTTGGTGAAGACAGCTTTGCAATGTCCACTCTTGTAAAGATTTTTTATTAATTATATATTCCTTGCTTTTTTTCAATTGAAGACTTTTGCTACAGTAATGTGAATGAAAGTAAATGAATGTGAATTCATTCAAAGTACATAGCCCACTTAAAAATATATTGCTTGGATACCTGGAATGAAAACTGAGGCTACAGTATTTCTTTACAGCAAGAAAGGCAAGAGATGGCAGCAACTGCGTCTTTCTTTGAGCCATGATGGCTGAATGAAGTCATACTCTTGTTTATTGCTCTTCCAGGGAAATTTGTGAAAGCATATGAAGACAGAAAGAAGAACTGCAATAAAAACCTAAGGCGCTCTTCAATGCTGGATTAAAAAAACATATACAATTCAAGTCTATTATACACCCCTAATCAATAATTAGAAAATACATGGTAATAACATAAATAGGAAGGTGCTGACTGAATGAGGGAATCAAAGTTAGGGGAGATGCATGTTACATTCTACCTGAGGCGATGGGGGTGCAATACTTGTCGGAGTTGCGCCTACGTATGGGCCCGACAGCGTGCGTGTGGGAGTGGGAGTGTGTGTGCAGGCTAGAGGAGCTGATGACTGAGGGTCCCTGGCGCAGTGGGGTGATGGGGGTGGCAGCTGAGGTGGGGGGGTGGGGAAGACCCTCTGGGTAGGCGTCGCTGTCTCGCTTTAACAGAGAGCCACTGGAAGCCAGGTTCAGCTAGAAAGAGGCACAGAGAAATAGGGGTGATTGATTCATCTTGTATGCCTGCCAGGGAGGTTTCATAGTTTTTCAACTTCTTAAAAAAAAAAAAAAAAATGAAGTTCTGCACTGAATAGCTTTTTCTTTTTTCAAATATACACAAAAATTTCATCCTATCCTCATAACTTACTGTACCTTGGTTTAATAGCAGTTAGTGTAATGTTTGCAGTGGGTATCAATTTAACTTGTGGAGAACGATTCCTGCCTGAAAGGTGAGAAACTTTACATTGCAAATAAAAGAGGGTAAACTAACTTTGGGTGGGCTCATCCATTATCAAGATGAGCATTTAGAGTTTCTGTCCAAAGTGGGGAGAATGTTCTAGTGCAGGGACATCAAATGGATTTTTTATATGACTCATGTTTCCCTCATGTTTACTTTAACGCTTCACCATCTGCTGAGTGCTGCTGCTGTTCACTGGGAACCATCATCTAGATCAGATCAGGGTCAGGCGATATGAATGCATTAGACAATGTCTTGTATAATATACACAACAAATCTCTACTAGGAAAGTGTTTCTAAACACTTTTGTCTATTAGTTGTGTAAGAATATTAATACATTTGGGGTTGTACCTGAGTGAACTGTCCGATAACCTATCCTGCTCTGAGAACAGAAATGATGACAATGCACAGGCCAGCACGGCCACGAGCCTACTGCTTTTCTGATAACAGAGAATTGTTTCAACCATTAATTTGTTATTATTTAGCCTACAGCAATATAGGGAGCTATATCCAGGAGACACTACTGATGTTAACTCACATCACATAAAAGATAAAGCCATCGACACTTCCCATGACTTTCTGTCCCTGCCATTTCCCAAAGCAACCGACATCCTCGCACGCACTGAACATGCACATACAGTGTATTTATATACACAGCGCTGGCTGCAATTAACCCTGAGCTTACAAAAACAAAACCACACGACAGCATGTTTGTAAGAAGGGAGCACACACATGCACTCTGCGGTGGCAAAGTCTTCACGGACCAATACGGCCCAATTAGGCAGAGCCTTGCACATGCACGCACACACATACACACCAAACTAGTACTCCCAGTCTCTCTGGGACAGCCGTTGTAGGGCTGCTAGTTTAGGACTAATTAAAACCACAGAGTGCGTGCGCGTGTGTGTCGTCTATATTTATGTAAAATGTGTGAATCGCCTCCTCTTTACTCTGCCCCCTCTCTGTACCATTTAAGCTGACTGGAGGGGGTGGGGCTGTTTAACAGGTACTTCATTAACGCTGCAACCCTGCCACATCACCACGGCAACAGTCGAACCCTGTTAATTGAGGCCAAGCTTTGTTTCCATTCCTGACGCTCCTCCCCTGTCCCTCCTTCTCCAATCCCTGACCCCGAGGCGCGTCTCCGGTGGTGACAGAACACACCTCTTCCTGATTTCCCATTAGATGTTAATGGCAGCTGATCCCCCTGCGATCAACACATCATCCAGATACACAAGTACACACACATTGCCACTCGGCTGCACCCATTTATATCCCCTCAAATTAAGACACTCTACCTCTAATTGACAATTAATTTCAACATCTTCATATTTTAATAAGACTCCTTGTCAATCTGAATAATGAAATATTCATTACATACCAAATAACAACCTTGCCAACCAGTGTGGACACACACACAGCCACATACACACACATCACATCAAATTTCTATCCTTTTTGCTGGCACACACTAAAAATACTGTGAGAGATTTCTTTGGCTGTTTTGTCTCAGAACAGTTAAAAAAGAACAGGATGAATCAAATACAAAACTGGGCATCAACCCGGACACAGTTTGAATCTGTGAATGGCTGGAAGGAGGAATGAAACACACTGTTACATGGGAAGTTTAAGGCAGAGAGAAGAGAGAGAGAAGGAAACAAGACGGACAAAGAGAGGAAGAGTTGGGAAAAGAACAAGACAGACAGAAAGAAGTCCTTGTGATTTATATATAATAACCCTCTATGGTCAATAGAGGGCGCAGATATCAAGCTAGAGAAGAACAGAGGGGTTAAATCCCAAGGTTAAGAGGTGAAGAAACTGATGAAGAGGAATTTGTATGTGAATAAGATGTAACAGTGGAAGCTTGGGGTCAGAGAATGACGGAACATGTCATGTAATTTAGGGTTTAGGGTGCCAGTGTGTACTCACAGGTTGGTTAAAAGGCTTTGGCTCTGAGGGGCGCATGTGCAGGTGGGTCATCATGGCCTGGAGTCGCTCGCTCTCTTTCGCCAGCTGTGAAACACACAGAGATAGATATCACCATGAAAAACACTCTTTTTGCGGTATTGACACAGAATTACAATTACAATTACACCTCAGGCAGAGAGAGATGAATGTGTGAGTCAGTTGCCTCAGCACCCGGAGCTCTCTCACACACTCACACTAGCCTGCAGACACACTTGTCCCCGTTTGACATTGTTAACTGCCATTTAATGGATTCTGCTACAGCCTCTGGAAATGCTGCATCCTTCGTGTGTGTTTGTGCATGAGTACGAGCGTTCACACCTGTAGCCTCCAGAAACAACGCATCTAAACTAAGACTGATAGCGCCATTAACATTCTCACACACTACAGCTATGAGTGGTAATGTGCAAATATGAGAAATTTAAACACAGTGCTTGTGCTGCTGCGCGTGTGTATGTATTTATGTGTGGAGGGTAGAGTGGTGGGCTGCTGACGGATGAAGTGACATGTTAGGGACAGAGAGACGGCCGTCCTGATGTGATGTGACACCAGCTGCCTCTCTGTCACTTTGTGTTCCCTGGTGGTGGCTTCAGGGGCTCAGCTAAATGCTCTTTACCACCACGACCAAACACAATGCTAACCTTAATACTGGACAGCCAACACACACACACACACACACACACACACACACACACACACACACACACACACACACACACACACACACACAGAGATGTGAACGGAGCACTCAGGACTGTTTTGGAAACTATGTCAAAATGTTTGTGAAGAGACAGGTTTTGTGTTTTAACTTTCTTTGGAACTTTTCTTATGTACTGTTTGAGAACAGCATTTCACTTTTTATCCAGTGTTGGTATTTTGCTTTTGCTGAAGCATTCAGATGTTTCAAGAGCGTTGCGTGCATGAACCACTTTGAGAACAAGAGAGGCCATGCAGCCTAGTCCTCCGCTTTCTAGCTCGTGTCTCTCTCTCTCTCTTTTCTCTTCTCTCTCTCCCTCCTCCCCTCTCAGCCTTGCTCTCTCTTGCTGGTGACCAGAGCAGCTTTATAATTGGAGCAGCGATGGCAGCTTCCCTGCCGACTGCTCCTTTTAAATTACAAGCTCCACTGCTCTCCATAAACTCTGCCCTGCCTTAGACAAGTTACTGCCATTGACTGGCTGAAACCGTCTTCATAACTTTGTTTCTGAGCAGATGAAAATTAAGTTTGTGTTAATATGTGTGTGTGTGTTTGTGTGTAACTCACCTGTATTTCCAGCTGCTGAACCACCTGCATCTGGACTCGGCACTGAGCAGTGCTGCGGTCATCTAGGGCGTGCTCATTGTTCAAGTGCCTGGAGGAGAGTGGAAAGGCAAGAGGGTCAGTATTCAATCATTTTTGACTGAATACAGATCAAATTGCTACTGGTCCCAGTTCAGTGATGATGTCTAAGTTACACTCAAGTTAATAGAGTCATTGTTAAATCAATTCACAGGTCCTGAATGATGAAGTAACAAAACTCAGCTCTTTCATTTTTATTTAAACCGAGTTATGAGCTGTTTCAGCACTATAAAAATGAATCATAATCTTGGAGGTTTATTTTGTCTAGTGAAGGACGCAGCAGCTGCGTTTTGTGTGCATACTTCATTGGTGCTCAGTGAGCCATGATCCAAGACATCCACCTGGATATGAGCTCATGTGTTATCGCACAAAGCCTTATCTTAAGGCTTTCTGTTAGCTAAACTCCACTCCACTTATTAACATCGGTGTGAATGTGTGTGTGAGTATGTGTGCAGATATGTGTGTATGTGTAAATGGTGGCGCTGTTTGTTTCCTCTAATGTGGGAGGACCCGAGACCTTCTGATCTTTCCCAGTGCACCCCTCCCTGTCTCCCTTCCTTCATCCCTTTCTCCCCCCTCTGTCATCGCCAAGGTTATTCACAGGTTGCCGCTGCTTGCCCAGTGTGTATGAGTATGTGTGCTCATGCATATCATGGTGTGAGATGTATCAGAGTGCCGGTATATCAGAGTTTTCTGATATCATGTGGTGTTAACTTCTAATCTAAGCAATCTTAATAAAGCTGCTTTTCTGACTTGTTTATTGTGAAAATGTATGTTACAGAAGGAAATGTGTGTGCGCAAGTACAAAAGTGTATGACTATGTGAGTGTGTGTGTGTCTTTAAGAAAGTAGAAAGTTAGGCAATATCAGGCAAAGACTAGAAATGAAACAAAAACAATGATGTCATGGCATGGCTAATCCAGGCAGATAGACGGCTCAACACAAGTGCACGATAATAATAACAAAAACATGATCTCACCTCTCTCTCTCTCTTTCTCTCTCACACTCTCTATCAAGCTCTCTCTCCCTCTTCCTCAATTGTACTTCTGTCCACTCTCCCCTTCCCACTTTTCTTCCCCCGCAACTCCCCAAATGCCTATGATTCACACTGATTCCAACCAAATCTGCCCCCAAACCCTACCCTCTCTTTATAGCCAGGCCATAAACAGTAGCAGGGTTTTTTTTTTTTTCGATGTGTCCCGACAATGAGGCTCTGTTTACTCCTCTGAGTGCTGGCAGACAAGGCTTTAACCCACATTACACCCAGCTCCGCCGACCACAGCCAGAGTATTATACCAGAGGACAGGCTGGGGGAAAGAGGAGAGGTGGGCAGTGAGAAGAAGAGGAGAAGAAAGGCCTGAAATAGTAGAGTGCCCCCCCCCCTGTTCTTCTGCTCTACCCTTTTCTCTCCTGGGGCGATGACTAAAGCTGGCTGGAAGGGAGCGCACTGTCAGACTGACGGCATTATCTGTCACTGCCTGTATTTTTTTTCATTTCCCTCTCTCTCTCTCTTACACACACACACACACACACACACACACACACACACACACACACACACACACACACACACACACACACACACACACACTCTCTCTCTCTCTCCGTCTCTCTCCCTCTCCTTCCATCTGCCCTGGGGCTATGTGAAATGAGACACCAAACAACAGCTTTCCTCTCCAAACTTTCCCAGCCTGCCTACAAGCTTTGATCTGACTGTCCGATGCCATCACAATCACTACGCACACTTCTGTGATTATGTGTGTGTGCGTGTGTGCGTGTGTGTGTGAGAGAGGACTTATTTCATCACCCCGGCTTATTAATATCACCATTGCTCAAATAGCTAAAAGTTCCAGATAATTAGAGTTTGAGTTTGTTTAGGGCTTCATTAGAGGTTTGTGAAGCCTTTGTTAGCAGCCATAGTGCCATGGGGAAGTCCACTGTACTGTGTGTGACAAAGGAGGAGGTAGCAGAATGTCAAGGCCAGATACTGCATCAGCATCCCCCAATGACTCCAAACTGGCAAATAACAGCTATGAAAGACATGCAGAGGGAGGAGAGGAAGAAAACAGGAAGAAGATAGAAACAGAGTGGGAATGAGTGAGAGATTGTTTCATGTCTTCACCACTGCTTTGGAAACAAACAAAAAAAAGTGCTCATTGTTTTGCTAATTAGAAATAATTTTCTGTTTATGCACAGAAACACTGTCTGACCCTTCAGAGAAAAACATACAGAAACGTAAAAAAACAAAGACAGTGATTCAGAGGAAGATGGGACTTGGTGACAAAACGCACAAACACTGACTCACATATTTAGATCACTTATTTCCGTTTGTTAAAGCAACAAATGATGGGATACAAGTGGACATACAAACAGCCAATGAAATGCTTAATAACTGATAGGTGTATTATAGAAGAGGAGTTAGAGCTGTAGTGGGAGACTAAAGAATCCCTCGAAAAACAAAATTTATACACGACATGCATATGTGTGTACCTGAGTGTATGCATTCATGTACTTCAGAGCAAATGTGATGCAACAGATTGCAACTGATGAATTAGTGAGGCAATGCAGAACTCCAGTGATGTATATGACTGACACTCCTCATTTAGCACATACTGTAGATTCACTTTGTTCTGCGTCATCTTTTGTGCCTACAGGTAATCTGAATCAGAGAATGTGTCATGTTTCTTTCTTTCCTACAATTATACTAGGGGGCTAGCATTGCTGAGCCCTTTTAAGTACCAGGCATTGTGTTTGTTACCAATTAGTGATGAAGTTGAAGGAAGTTTTAATGTGGTCTTAAGAATGGTTTGTGGTTGATGTGAGTGGAGTGTGTGACTACAAAATTTGGGGCTGCAGCCAATAAGATTACACATTTACACATCACCACCTGAAACAAAAAACAGTGCACATGGCAATGTAATCGAAACATGACAAAGAAAGAAGATCTTGCTGATCTTTAGCTGTGTGATGTTTCAAAAATAGAGAATTTGGTCAAAATTCTATGAGAATAAGTTGGGAAATATTGTCCTTCACACATCCACAAGCCCTTAAAGAGTGCGTAAATGGAGAACGGACACTTAAACAGGCATACTGGTCAAAGCAGAATGTCTGCCACTCTTATCTTTTTCCAACTGCAGTGTTAAATGTACAGAATGCAGGCAAATGATGTCTTGTGTATGCATACTATCATTTTAAACAAATTATTTCTTATTGATTGTGTAGTGCATTATTTTCATCTGTAACCCCAACCTACACATCAAACTGTGTATTATATTTTTGGGTGGTTGTTAACTTACTTGATGAACTGTCCCATGTCCTCACACAGTGCTTCACAGCCAGGCCACTTACACTCTCCATGGCCATAGAGAGGATGGGAGCCGGCATGTTCCTCATGACTGTGGACAGAGAGAGACAGAGAGAGAGAGTAAAACAGATGCTGAATTTTCTGTTGTTTTTTTTGTCTTTTTTAATTATTATTATGTAAACAAAATATACAGCAAATAAAGGCAGATACTTTCTCACAATAAGAGGCAAAGTGTTAATATGTCACACTCACCCATACAAACATACACATGCAAAACTAACTGTAGCAACAGCAGCAGCATCAATACAGCCATCTGAGTCTGGTTAGCAGTCATTAGTTTGTACAGTTCACAAAGCCAAGTGCAGAGAGAGGAGGATAGAGCAGAGTGGGGTCAGTTACAGAAGCCAGGCAAATAAGGGAATTGGTCCAGCAACCTCAGAGGCACATTTGAAGTCCACGACCTGTCTTTCTGTCCATGGCATGTGTGTTGCGCATGTGTGTGTTAGAGTTGGTGTGTGTTCTTATGTTTCAGGAGTTGACACGGAGTCGGCACAGGCCCAACCAGCCATGACTGATTGGCGGCGGCTGCCATCATGTGCTGGTTGTTCTTTTGTGGTGAGCTTATGTGTGCTTGCATGTGTGTGTTTTTGTGTGTATATCTGTGCATATTTATGAGTGTGTGTGTATTTGCATGTCTTTGTGAGGACGAAAGACTGGACCAGGTTTGGTTTGGGCCCTGCGTAAACTAACTATATCCGTGCATGTGTGTGTGCACGTGTGTGTGGCAGGTCCAGTAGCACATGTGGTTCAGACCTGGACCTTCGCCGGCGACTGCTGTCTCCACATATATTTACATGACTGTGTATGTGTGTACTTGTATGTGTGTGTGTGCGCACGTGTGAATGTGTGTGTGTGTGTGTGTCTGCGCGTGTGTGTGAGAGTGTGTGTTTGTGTGTGTAGACTGGGATGGGGATTCTCCCAAATCGACATCAGAAGGTTGTCTAACAAAAACCATTTGTCTCGCAGATGGAAACATGTCTCTCGCTCTCTCTTTGCTTTTTCGCCTCTTCCTGATCATATGTGCAGGCTGAGGTTGGAACTGTGTGTGCATGTGTATCTGCATGTGTGTGTCTTTTGTGTATGTGTGTGCAGGCTGCGGTTGATTCAACTCAGACAGCAGACATGACAAACTGCTGCAACCACATTCTCCTCCACATCAGCCATGCATTAGCCTAGCAGGCTAACACACTAATGCTTCCCCCTTCGTGACCTGCTATAGTCAAATCTGTTGCGATACCAGATGCACACTGTAGCTGCAGTGTGACAGTGTGCAAAATGTTTGATCCATTAAAAAAAGCTTCTTTAATTAATACTCGCCGACCCATGCTGACCCCCTCAAAACTGAGGTAAAAGATGAGGATCAGCAATGCCCCTGGAGCAAGCAGTCAATCATTGCTGAAGGACACTTCTCCTATAGTAGGTCTTTCTGACTTAGTCTTGTCTGATCATGTGTATGTATGTGTGGGTGTAAATGTGCTACTCACTGGCTGCTGGGGGGTTGGCTGCCTTTGGAGTAAAGGGGGACATGGTCATCTCCGCTGTCTGCCTTGGTGAAGGAGGATATCCACTCAAACAGTCTGGCTCTTAAAGACGAAGACAAGCCCATGAGCAGCCAACACAGCCATGGGACAACAAAACCCTGACACAGTGTGCGTGGTACAAATACAACTGACACATACATCCCTGACAATGCCCACACTATACAGAGGAATCTATCTCTACAGCACACTCAGACTGCCACCATCCTCTCCTCTCCTCTCCTCTCCTCTCCTCTCCTCCATACCATACCGGTATGTGGTCGACAGCGTACAGGCAGAACATACGGAAACCAACAAACCTCCTATCAAATGAGCTGGGAGATGTTTACACCCTGGTGATGTGTGGTATGCCGCATGTGCATTGTTTGTAACTGTGTTTACGTGCGTAGACATGGAAGAACAGCTAAAAGCTAAAGTTGCTATTTTGAAAACGACATAGCAGGAGTGTGTGAATTAGAAAGACTTGAGGTCACACAGAGGACAGACACACCATCACAATGTAAATATTTTTACATACTGCACATCACTGTACCTGTCTCTCTTTGGGGTGTGGCTCTGTCCATTGGGCAGGCTGTGCAGTGGGATGTGAGCGCTGGCAGCTTTGGGGAAGGCTGAGGTAGAATTGGAACTGTTGGTGCTCAAGTCCAGGCCCTCGGCCTGTTTCAGGGCCTCCTCACTGCTTTGCACCCCCGACACTTCCTTCCACAACTGCTGGAGGTCTGACGGACACATCGCTGCAGAGAAGGAACACATTGTTAACTTGGGCAATGGATCTTACTCACCTCTAAGTCAATTCATCACCAGTTCAGTGCATATATGATAATAAGATATTTGAGTTAAGTTAATTCATACAAAGCTAAGAAGAAATATAGTTAATACTAAGTCAGATTAGACAGTATCTACAATATCAGTCACATACAGACACACACAGGCACACTGTAAATACACTGATATCACACAGAGCTGCAACTAACTATTCTAAACACATAAACACACATGCAACTATTACAGTCCCCCGGGAGTAGTTAAGAGAGGAAAATGGGACAAACAGACGGGAAAGAGGTTAATTTCTCCCTGTTTGTGTTATATTTCCAGATATCCACTGTTTCTCAGCTATATCCTAATCTCTGCTGGCAACTGCTATTGTCCACCACCACCAATGCTCCTGTCACTACCACTATTTGTCTGAACAGGATGGTTGCACACTTTGAGCTCTTTCTAGTTGCAGCTTTGTTATTTCTGCTCCAATTTCACAGCAGGAGAGACGCCTAAAATGCCACAGCCTACTCCAATGGATCTTACCATGCACGTACGCATGCATGCATGCAGCCACCCCCACACACACACACACACACACACACACACACATCTGCACATACACATACAGAGACCTCGCAGCAATCCAAATATTATGTCTGCTTTGTCTGCATTCTTCTATGGTCCCGCCAAAACAAAAGTTCTCACTCTAGAGGAATGAGGTGGTGTGTGCATAGATCTCTGTGTATTTGTGTGTGCGTGTATTATCCAAGAAACCCAACCACTCTGTGGACACGCCCAGAGAGTGAAAGTGTAAAGTAGTTAAGGGATTGTTAGATAAAGTGTTTCCTCTTTTGCCTTATCAGACTAGCTCATACTACATCCATCCAAAAAAAAAAAAAAAAAGTCACCAATTTAATGATAAGCAGTGCAAGCAAACTCAAGCTGTAAGCAGCTGAGATCAAAACTGATTTGTAAACAAACAAAAAAAACCTGATTTTGTTTGCATTCAGGGGAAAATGTGCTCTCACAATTTCCTCTAGCTATAGTTGACAGATCCAAGGTATTTGAGAATGCTTTTGATAACCCTTATTGGCTCGCACATTCCAAATGTGCAAACCCATATCTGGATGTTAAGATCTGATATTTATGTCACATTTATGTCTGTAGATGAATGAGGCATGCCAGGAATTAGCCTGAAGTTACTTAGAAGGTAGGGCCTACGTCAAATCTAATGGATTTTTTTTCACGAGAGTGAAAGAAACTGCTGAGGCAGTTAAATCCTTACTCATAGATTGATTCTCATTCAAATGCTCGGTTTTATTTTTTACTATTAATTAACTTAATACCTTCTGTCATTAATGAACATTTGCAGTTATGACATGTCTCGCTAGAACTTCCATCTTACTGCAGTAAGAGAAATAAACAAAAACCATATCAGGACCTCTCGTGTCACCCCCACCACCACCTACCCACCGGACACAACGGCCCTTTGAGGCGGGGCAGCAGTGTGTACATTTGTGTGTGTAGGTGTGAGTGTTTATGCATGTGTGTTTGTGTGTTTGTGTGGCATGGCTGGCCAGAGGAATGCTCTGGCTCACGCCTGGCTGAGCCGCCACAATGGACCGGCTCTCTCACACTGCAGGGAAATTCCACTCTGATATGGAGGGAGAGAAAGAGAAAGAGAAGGAGACGCCAAAGCCAAATGTTTGCAACTGTCTGAAAAATTACACTCTTCAATCCAATACTGTGGCCTCTGTCTTTTCATTTTTATTCAATTTGCATCAACTGATTTTTTTTCACTCTCTCTGTAAACTGGCAATTCCACGTGCACTACGGTGGACTCCCCCCAAACACACACACACACACACACACACGCACACACACACACACACCCCCTGACACATAGACACACACATATACAGATCACATAAAGGTTTCGGTGCAATTTTCCGGTGTTGTGTTAAACTTATTTGAAATGAACTTTTTAGAAATCAAATTAATTTGAGTTTATTTTTGTTTTCACCACATTAAGATTTCAGAATGAGTATGAGAGTGTGTGCCTGCATGTGACTGTGCATGAGAGAAAGAACGAGATCAGGCAGACAGAGGGAAGGAAACTGGCCTGCTTGGTCAACTCAGTCAGCGCTTTAGCAATGTTATGGCCACTTTAGAGCCCCTTAAGAATTCTCTGTCTGTGAGATAGTGTGTATGTGTGTGTTAGACATTACTGTGTTAAGACAAAAGTAGACACGGGAACACACACACACATGCGCACGTATGCTCACTAAGGGCGGGCTAGTCAACAGTCAACATTTATATTTCTAAAACTCTGCTGACAAAATGAAGGGACTGTGGGCAGAGTAATGGCAAAACACACACACACACACACACACACACACACACACACACACACACACACACACACACACACACACACACACACACACCTCCAAGCAGGGTTCTTAGTGGCATATTTGACCTGTTATCCAAATGAATACCTTCCACAAACCCACCAATCAGGTTTCCTTTTATCTTTTATTGGCTGATTAACTTAACAGGCTTCACATGCAGCACTTGGTACAGGCCTGTCCGTGTGTGTGTGTGGGTGTGTGTGTGCGCGCGCTGTTATGACCATGTGAGTGTTGTACGGTTACGGGGTGTGTATATCGATGTGTGTGCGTGCGTGCATGTACCTTGCTGGAGAGACTGCATGGTGGCGGTGGGCTGCAGTGGGACCAGGCCTTGTCTCTGAAGGTTGAGGATGTGCTGCTGCTGAAGCTGCTGCATCTGGATCAACTGCTGCTGGAAGGCCAACTGCTTACTGCCTAATTGCTGTTAGCCAGAAGACAGAAACACAGACAGTGGAAAAGGTTACCAAGTTAGATAATGCTTCTATGTTACTGTATCTATGTCCTGTTCTTTGCTGCAGTGAAAACCAATTGCCCGTCAGAGAAAATCTTACTTTATTTGTATAATTCAAAAATGATTTCTATCCATTCTAAAAGGCAGTCATTTCCACCAAAATCTTTAATGTTTCTACGACATATTACCCACCAATATTCATTCAGAACCATTTTTTTTCTGGCAATTTGTGACCACAGTTAGGAAACAATGCAAGACTAATGCCATACTTTTGACTAAAATATGTTCTGAATAGGCGGATGAGCAAGCAAGTTTATGACACAAAAACATTTTAATTTGTATTAATTGGACGGAATCAGAGAAGATACATTTTTTCCAATGGTAATCTTGAACTAAATGTTTGATTCATCATAAGAAAGTTGCCACTGAGTCATGATTTTTTTACATCTGAAAAAAGCCCTTTCCTGTTCTTATTATGATGTCATTTGGTTGGCGCATTCCATCACAATGACAAATTCAAATACAAAGTCAACTAGCATCATATAAAATAAATAAAAAGGATAATGACGTAGAGGTTAATTGTCTGCTGCTGAAAAACAAAGTGAGAATTTTAAGGCCTGAGTGGTGAAAATTAGACCCATACTAAAAGGATGATGAGTCAGAAGCAAAGCTGCGAGGACTGTGATGATGAAGAGAAGGAGGGAAGGGAATGAGGTTAAAGGGAGGGTGGGAGAGACTACATGGCGCGTGGCGATAATGTTGGTGTGTGTTACGGTGATAAATGTCCGCCTTTCCTGCTCTCCCAGTTTGGGGCTGACCTGGCCTGTGCTTCACTGTTTGAAGTCTCCCCTGACCAACCCCTGGGAGAGACGGACTTTATCTTTCACAGATAACTGGTGGAGAAAAAAAATAAATAAATACAACTTGAGGAACTGCTCATTGTGTGTGCATGTGTGTGTGAAAGAGAGTGGCAGACTGGAACTCTTTGAACAGAGAGGAACTCACAGGAAGGGCAGATAGGTCACTTCCTTTCAGACTTGGTGCATGGGGAGCATAAGTGTGGTGGCAGTGTGTTTGTGTGTGGGAGGGGGCTGTTGGGAAGGTGCCAGGGAGTGTAGAGGAGTAAGAACAACTATTCTTTAAAAAAGATATGACTAGGTCAAAACCTAGTATATAGCTGGACCGCGTATGGTCATATGAGAAATTGAGGACGTAGTTGAAAACTGTTGTTGAAGCCCTGTAAACAGCTACTTTCAATGGAAAGTAGCTAAAGCCTGCTCGAAAATTTGCTAAATGGTAAATGGACTGCAGCTATATAACGCTTTTCTAGACTTATCAACCACTCAAAGCGTTTTACACTACATGCCACATTCACAAATTCACACACACATTCATACATTACTCTCACAACACACTGATGGCGCAGCCATCAGGGCAAATGGGGCCCAAGGACACTTTGATATGAGGATGGGAGGAGTTGGGGATCGAACCACCAACCTTCCAGTTAGTGGATAAGCCGCTCCACCTCCTGAGTCACAGCCACTCCCATCATCACTAGATGATGTAATATGCTATGTGCTATGCGGAGCATATCCGTGATGTCATGGTGTCTTAATTGCATTCTGTCTATTGTCAGCCATTGTCCTTTATCTGTTTGCTTCTCTCCTACTGTCTGTGCTCACATATACAGTATTTCAATGCAGCCAAACTCCCAATAAAGCTGTTCTAAATTATATGCTTTTCGGTTTCTGTTTCTGTTCTAACACAAAAGAGGAAGTATAAAAACAGTGACTGATGATGTAATAGAAACTGTTTGCACCAATTCATTTTGAAAGAGAAACAGCTAAGGGTGGAACTCCAAAACTCGGCTGGCCGACCAAAGGTGTAAATTCATCAGTCAGACAGTGACAGACTTTCTCATTCATAGGGTTGGCCCCATTGTTGCCATCCAGCCAAAAAAACAGAGGAGGATGAAAAAGGGGAAACGCTCATTTTTACCCTTGCAATGATTAAATGGAATTTGGTTTCAGCTTTAACTTAATTTAAGAAGTTTTAATAGAAGTTGTACTTTACTATTTGTTGGAAATCTGATCTGCAGGTAAAATGTAAATAGAAAAGCACATTCTGAAGAACAGGGAACAAATCTATAATAGATGAAAAGTGGTGACTATTCCAGAGCCACAGAATTTTTTGTTCAAGGGAACCCAGAGGTTTTATCTACATTCCTATTCACTGAAAACAAAAATACAGTTTCTTGGTACAGATTTAAATTTCATTCTTGACCACGGAAACAGCAGTTGACAAAACAATATCAACACATGGTCCATTAGTAGCTATTCTGGAGCTTTCAATTATGGCAATGTGAACATCTACAATGTAGACGTATATTTCCATTTTTTTAAACCAACATGGGTGAGAAATCTTTTAAACACTCGGAAATATGGAAACTGAAATTTGAACAACGCGATAAGAACTGATCAAACTTCATCTGCTTAGGGAGCTCATTTGATACAATCAAAAGCCCCAGAAAAGCTACTAAAGAACCTTATTGTGAGATTGTTTTGCCAATTTCTTGGACATTCAGGTAGAACACAGCAGTGAGAGGTCAGGCTATCTAGTCATATGAATCACATTCAACCACAGCTAGAGTCCATAAAACACACCTGGCGCTGTCTCATCCTGCATTTTTCATTCCATTTATTCTATGATGTGTTGGTTAATGAGATTGGTGTCTGTTGTATTGTAACTATATTATAATTAGGAATCATTAATCGTTAGGGTTTTGTCACAGGCAACTGGTGTTGTGGACATGGACCAAATCTGTGTCATGTTTGCAAAGTTCAGTTCTCTGAAGTGAATGACCAAATTCTCATTTGATGCAGTTAATGGTTTATCATGATCAGTGTTCTGACTGAACTGGACCTCTTTTTCCATTCACTTTTCAGCCTTCCTACCCCCCTTTTCTACTTGTCTGTCCATTTTATTTCTTCCACTCCCCCATCTGTCTGTCATTCCCTCCTGAGATATGGCCTTGGTTCTTTAAAACACACACATTGTGTGTGTGTGCGTGTGTCTGTGTTCTGTTTACATTAGCTGTGGCTGAGTGGCCAAAGCTAGCGCAGTAACAGGCTGTCAATGTGATTTATGAGCACATCACACACTGTCTGAGCCTGCCAGTCACACAGAGGCACACACACACACACACACACACACACACACACACACACACACACAAACACAAACACACATATAGAAGAAAACTCAGAGACGGACAGACGCGCGCACACACACACATACTGCAGATGGACACTCACAGGCACACATACACATGCACACATCTCTTGTGATGGTCAGAGTCACTTCATTAAGCTGACTCCTGACCAGTCCCAAATGCGTAGGCGACACACACAAACACTGACTCAACACACACACACACACACACACACACACACACACACACACACACACACACACACACACACACACATACATACTCTTTCAATGCATCACTTCCATGCAGACAAGAAAGTGAAGAGGAATTGCAGAAAAGACAGAAAGGGCAAAAAGCCACAGCCACTCATGCAAAAACAATCCAAAAGGCAAAGAAGAGAGTTTCTGGTTTATCCTGTGTCCTTCCTCTACTGTCTTCTCTGTCTCCTCATGTCCTCTTGTATTTTGAGTTTGCTAAAGGCCTGCTAGAGTCTAGAGCTGGTTAAAATTACCTGGTTAGCTAATCACTACTTTAAACAGGATTAGTGTATGGGTTCAGAGAAAATATAGAGTAGATTAGCACAGCTACTTGGAGGTTTACAAACAGCACAAGCCGAGCAATGAAAAAAAACCCCATCTGTCTCTATGTCTGACAGCACCTGCTTGACCAGAAATGTGAGAGTCAACTAAAAAGGTGTGATTGATGCCTTGCAGCTCCTGAGAAACACTGACTGCTGGAAATGGCCTTAGTCATATCAGCTGTATGCAGCTCTGTAGGGAGGTATATTCCCCCAAGTGTATGTGTTTGTGCAATGAACCATCACACATCAAGCCTCTCCCTCTCTGCATATATGTGTAGCTGTGTGGCCAGTGTTTGCACTTGTCTAGTTTTTACAAGAAAACAAACCTGAAAACTGGGACAGCGGCAGAGCGAAAGGAGAAAGGGAAAGTGAATCAGACACCCTCTCAACATGCAAGTCAACCACAACTGGTTTGCTTTGGTCACGGTCGAGTTGGTTGACCGCTGTCCATGAGGAGTTTGTGTGGTGGTGGTGGGGGGTGAGGGTCCGCCTACTGGGAGAGGGGGATGGAGAGGAGGAGGAAGAGGGGAAATCTAGGTTGTGTCCCCTCAAGCGTTTATCAGAAACGTCTCATGAGGTCTTTCTCCTTAAGTCGGTCTCCTGCCTGCTCCTCTGTGTGTTCAGCAATTTTTGGCGAATAAGCATTCATACAGTACATATGTCCACAAACAGGCATATACACACACCCCCACTCGTACACACAGATTATGACAGTAATCTTGTCTGATCGATTGAGATCCTCTTTGTTGTGCCACGATGTGATCCTAGTTGATCCTCTGTTATCCTACTGTACCACAGCTGTGGTTAAACCTGGTGTGTTCATGCATATTTGTGTGTGTCTGTGTGTGTGTGTTAGAGAGTGAATACGAGAGCAAGGGAGGCTCCTAGTGCTGGCAGGGTTAATTGACAATTAAACGAGTGGCAAACCCCTCCTACAGAGGGATTTCACCTAGGGCTTAGAGCTGAAGGCATGCAAATGAACACACTGGCAGGGTAGTGTATGGCTTAGCGCAGCACTCCTTCACTGCCTCAACATGGCATGCTGGTGGTGGAAAAATTGGAAATCCGTATTCACCAATCCCTGTTTTGAGACAAGCTTGTACACAAAACAAGAAACTAGAGAACAGGAGGATGAGAACAGAGAAAGAGAGAAAAGAAAAGAGAGCCAACGTATGTATCCTACATTCTATACATTAGATCCTCAATGTCATTTTTTTTCTCCTTCTGCTGGCTCCCATGTCAACCACTTTTACTGTGTTTAAGGGTACTTGTGTACTTCAGAGAGTACTTGAGCTGAGTGAGTGTGTACTTGGTGAAGTTCACCTCTTTTGCCGCTTGCTTCCCGGCCTGCTGCTGTTGCTGCTGCTGCTGCTGCTGCTGCTGCTGCTGCTGAGTCAGAAGCTGGAGATGCAACTGCTCCTGCTGCTTCTTGTAGTACTCCTGTAACTAGAGACAGACGGAAAGGGGGGAGGAAATCGAGGAGGAGGGTTGAAGGGGGGGGTGAAAAAATGTGAGGTGAGTGCACTTTGTATCAGCCTCAACAATATCAGTCTTCCAACACTGAAATAGTCACCATAAGTTGAATCGGAGTCTCAAGGAATGCACTTGCTTTCTATTCCTCTGGTCTCAGTGAATGCTGCAGTCTATTGTTGTGGCTGTGTGTGGTTTCTTGACAAACCACATGCAAAAAGCAAACCCAGACCTGACAAAGGCTGCTGAAGAATATTATGGAGCTATCATGGTGTGTCAACTTGGATTGCAAAGTGATTATGTATGTCAAAGCTACTGCGAAACGCTGATGCTACTTGGTTTATTCACATAGAGTTCCAGCGCCGTATAGGGGAATCCCACTGTAGGCAGGCAGAAGGGCAGTGGACCAGAATTACACCTGCACTGCATTACGCCACTGTAAAGGAGAAGCTAACACGACTAGAAAATATAGAAAAAGAGTGCTGATGGCTGGCACATGCTTTTACATATACACACACACACACAAACACACACACACGCACATATGATACTGCTGTCAGAAAACACCTGCCGGAACTTTGTGTGTGGGTGTGTGTGCATGCACATCTACCGCTACAGGTTTTGAGTCTGCAAATCTTAAATGGGCTGTTTCTATGCCATGTGCAGTAAAGAGAAATGGCCCAAGGTTATGTATAGTTATTTATAGATATATTTTTGTCCATCCGTCACGATAGTAACAGCCTGATGGACTAGGGGAAAGTGACTTAAGTTTTTCTGCTGACGGCCCTGTGTTCTTCACCTTTATTAACATTTTCTTGTCTGCTGTAATTATGCAGATAATCTCCGGAAGTTTGGTTCTTTAATGGAAACACACACACATTAATTCATGATTCACATATACTCATACGGACACACGCATAGAGTCTGCTCTGACTGGCCACAGCTTGTCTGTTTTGTTTGAGTTACTAATCATTAATTATTCAGGAAGTTCCATTAAGATTATAATCTTGCTGAGAAGAGAACAAGGCGGACAGGGGAACTCACTCTGACCAAAATGTGTGTGTTTGTGTGTGTTTTTTTTTTTTGGGCGGGGGGTGTCCGCCTGAGAACAGCTTGTACAGGTGTCCGTCTGCAGTTTGTCTTTGTTTCATGGTGCAACAAATGTTCAAAGAGGCTTTTCACCAGAGAACGACTTCACAGTGCAGCCGTTGCTTCGGTCTCTCATTTGTCTGACCCTATAGTGAGCACTACACACCACTACCCGTCCTCACCATACAACCTGTATAATGTAATTGTCCTGCTCTTTTTGTGCAAAATTGATTTTCATTTCGAGTTTCAATTTAATCCCAGCTATATCTTCAATTTTGCACAATTTACTGTGCTTTTGTATTATGACGTTCCCTCTTGTCCTTAATTTATTTTAAATGCAGAACTCATTCCTTCTTGCTGCTCTCTCTTTTCCATCTGTCTTTCCTCTCTTTTATCGCTCCTTAGGCGGCGTTAATCTCTCTTTTCCGCATCACTAGCCCTGATCACCTCCTCATCACACAGACAAAGGCCTTTGCAAGCACGCACATGCGCACACGCACACGCGCGCGCACACACACACACACACACACACACACACACACACACACACACACGCGACTGGAGAGTGGTGAGTTGAGGGAATAATTAAGTGATAATTAAGGTCTTTTTAATGATTTGATTCAGTGGCTCTGTGCATTAAGAGTATGTGTAAGTGAGGCACTCACCTCTCCAGCCTATTACCATGACCTTGACTTTAGTGAACACACCAAGAAAGAAAAGCAGAGCAGCTGTAGCATAAGTAAAGGTTAGGGGAAACTTAAAGGTTAAAACACATACACACAAACACACATTCAAATCCACAAATGACTGCCCATACAAACACAATTGCTGTGTAGCAGTGGGCCGTAAACCTTACTTACACACTCTTGCACAATGCTGTATTGCCATGGGGATATGAAATTTAATGCTCTGGTGAATGATATGTTGGTTGATTGTTCTCTCCCTGTGTGTGTGTGTGTGTGTGTGTGTGTGTGTGTGTGTGTGTGTGTGTGTGTGTGTGTGTGTGTGTATGTGTGTGCGTGTATGTGCGCGTGTGTGTGTGTTTGTGCGTGTGTTTGTGTGTGTGTGCGTGTGTGTATTTGTGAGTAAAAGTGCCTGATTTGCAGATATACACTAAGAGCGAGTCCATACTGTGGTTAATTAAGTGGGAGAGCAATGTTAAACTCAGTGGTTTTAATAGCAGGAGTGTAATGTGTGTGTGTGTGTGTGTGTGTGTGTGTGTGTGTGTGTGTGTGTGTGTGTGTGTGTGTGTGTGTGTGTGTGTGTGTGTGTGTGTGCGTGTGCGTGTGCGTGTGCGTGTGAGAGAGAGAATGTGCATTATCGACCACTCCTCCCGTCTCCTTTTTCCTCGTTAGAGAAAAAAAAGAGCTGGTGAAGAGGTTCTTAGCCGTCTGCATGTCTGTTTCCAGAAAGCCAGCATATTTCACATTTCCATTATGATACATGTTGTCAGATCTTCCCACTGCAATTTATACTCGCCTAAAGCTACCACTCCTTATTAAATCTATCTGCTCTGGCCTTGCCTGCATGTGAATGTAGGCTATGTGTTTTCTTGACATCCCCTATGCTGCAATTACTTCTCTATTCCTTCTCCATTAATAGTCCTCTCCACAGCCTTTACAAGGTTGCGTGTGTGTTTTGCTTGTGCGGATAGGAGGTCACAGGTTGGTTTGGCTGAGTATTTGACAGATCTGTTGCATATGAAGAGTGTTTATTGGTTTGTGTCGACATGGCAACGCCTCTATCACCAGCTGGGCATCAACACACACTCCTGAATCATTATGATTCACTGGCTGATGCTAAAAAGTGCACAAGTGTGTGTCCGTATGTGCATGTGTATAGGTGTGCAAGTGTGTGCCTGCAGATGGGAGCATGCACATTCTCCTAGCAACAGTGCTAAAGTGGAGGTACTCGAAATGACAATGTGTGTATAAGTGGATATGTGGATGGTGTTTATCTTCAAAGATCTGTGAGCATTGAATAAGATACAATCACGCCCAGTATGTGTCAGTGCCTACGAAAGCAGACACATCCAAACATGCTGGCCTGGAACTAGGCCCAACCTGTGTGTGTGTGTGTGTGTGTGTGTTAGTTAATGTTTATGTGAATGTTACCTGCTGGAGCATTAAAGCCTGCTGTTGCTGCAGCAGGGCCTGGAGCTGAGGGGGAGACAAGATCTGTTGCATCTGCTGAGGAGTGATCATCTGTGGACTCATCATAGCCATGGACACAGGCACCTAAAGACAGCACAGGGACACACACATTTTAAACTCTTTATACACTTAGATATTCGCAGGCAAAAGTAGGACAAATCAATCAGTGGGCCAGGCTTTATGTGAAAAGGCCCGGCAAACACAGTGAGCTTTAAGCATGACTGTACCTGCAACTGAATGCTCAACTCAAAATAAACAATCTGAATGGAGGGTGTACAGCCTGCTGGTATGGAGGTAAATTTAGAGAGGTGTGTTGTCTCTTATTCTCTGTTGTTAGTGACTGCTAAAAAAGCTGGCAACATCAGACAGAGATAAACAGACAGACACAGCAAAGCTCACACATATTGTTAACAATTTCCTACACGAGGCTGGCATTGTGAAAAAACTGACAATTTCTGTGACAACAGGCAGAGATAAAAGGACAGATATGCAATCCCCCTACAAAATATAAAATCTTATCTGCTTCCATAAACACGTGATTAGAACTTCCTCCGATTTTCTTTCCATATAGTCAAGCCTGGCTAAGAAGAAAGGAACAACAAAGTGGCTATCTGATGAGATGTCTATCTCATCAGATATGGCTACAGGCAGGCACAGAGAGTGAGAGGTCTGAGAGAGAAATGTGGTAATTCTTGCAGATGTGTTGTGCAAGCACTCTTAATGCACATGCATTGTACACAGAGATGGGCAGAGAAGCTAATCTGATCACAAACACTGCAAAACTGAAGACAAAATAACCACATGAATCAAAAACCGAGGCACTCATTGACATGCATAAATACAGACACAATAAATGAAAAACCACACAGACAATCCTGCTGACAAAGTGCTTGTATTTATTAACTGAATTAAGGTTTGAGAAAATAATAAGTGGGCTAAGGAGACAGAGCATTTGAGACAAAAACATTTACAGAGAGGGGGAGTGAGACTCAGAGCTGATATTTTCTCTGTGTTTACAGGCTAAGGGATGACTACCTCTTCTTTCACTACTTATACATCAAAAAAACTATACTGCCTTCTCAATACAAATAATCCTGTCTTTCAGGAAGTGATAGCTGTTTTACTGAGAAATACAATGATGAGTTATCACCTCTGAAATTGGACATTTATCTTTACCGACTCTTAGTTGAAATAGCAGTCTCTCTCCTGGTCAAACTGTGAGTATTCGCACATCTGTGTGTGGGCCTGTGTGTGTGTATGTATGGGCGTGCACAAGTGCCAGTGTATGGAGCTCTCATCAGATCAGTCTATCAACTCACCACCTGAGGGGACGGCAGGTAGGGAGGGTGATAGGAATTGTGCAGTAGATAACAAGAGAGGGGACGAGCTATCACTTGATTTGACTTTGTAAACAGGATTGGCCATAAACACCCTCTTTGCCACCTGGCCTCTGTCTCCTCCTCCTGCCTCCCTCCTCCTATCCCTCTCTGTCGCGGTTACTCTATGTGTGTCTGTAGGTGACTACTCTTTTCTCAAACCAGACTTCCCTAACTAAACACACTCCCACCTACATGTAACGGTAAAGGGCCAGAGAGACTGCAGAAAAGAGTGCTAGGCTGGGTTATGGAAAGTAGAAGACCGGTGTGTTGGGGTATGTAGATGAATGAGCAGTAGTGCATGTGAGGATGTGTGTGTTTGAGGTGAGGGAGAGAAAAAGAGGAAGAAAAGACAGAGACAGAGGGGGGTTATGGGTAAGGTGGGGGTTGGTGATGGGTGCCACTTGGCGTCATGCCAGCTTGCCCCCACCGCCGGGCCCTGTCAGTCTGAGATGCCAAAAGAAAAGCTGTAATTAATTGCTCTTGTGCATCCCATTCTTCCTCCATGACAACTCATACATTCTATTTTATACACACCGCCATTGACATTTTCAAGTCACAGGCGTAATAATTACTGGAGTTATAGCACCTTTCTGTGCGTTGGCTGACGCTCTGACGCCAGAGCCAAATGCACATGCATGTGTTCAAGTGCTGATAGACTGTACTGTATGTGTGTGTGCCCATGTGGGTGTACGTGTATGTGTGTGAACGTGCACATAAGCATGTGTTTAAGGCTGAATATGTGTGTGGCAGTCTGAATGCTGAGTAGTTAAGGTTTGACGCCATTAATTGCCCCTATAATCTAATATCACAAAGCGTGGTGATTATGGGGCATGCGTTGCCACCGCCATACGACACCGCCAGCCTGAGAGTGCTGCCACAAAACAAAAGCCTCGCCATTAGCGATTTGACGGGCCAGGACAAAAGCGCCTCACAATGCAGAATTATATTTTCATTCGGCTTTGTCTCTCCCGGTGAATGATTTCTCCCCTTTCATTGGACTGTGAATAGGGAGAGTCTGAAAAGCCGGGCGATTTGAAGTCAGCCATTTATTAAATGCATTTAATTTTTTTTTCCCGCTGTCGTCCCGTTTTTTTCATGTTGCATGTTAATTTAAAAGAGAGAGATGCGTGGTAGATTAGTGGGAGAGAGTTCGGGGGGGGGGGCAGCGAGAGAGGAGAAGGACGGATACATCCACACAGTTGAGGAACGGAAAGCAGGGAGAGAGGGAGGAAGGAAGGAAAGGAAATAATGGTTGAAAATAGATGTGTGTAAAGAGTCATGCAGCAGGCTTGTGAAAAGAGAAAGTGGCTTTGAGCTTGAGACAATGGCCACGACAGTGAAGACACACACACATGCACACACACAAATGCCAGTGAACAATCACATAATCCTGTACAGTAGGTGACTGATAATGTGAAAGTTGGACACTAATAATAGTAACATTTAAAACACCTAAGACGTCACTCCTATCATTTACATGCAAGAATCAGTCTCATGTGCACACACACATGCACACATAGGCAGACACACACTCTGCTGAGGGGTTGGTGGCTGACAGAGGTCAACCCCTGCCATGGAGAGAGGGAGCTGGAGGAGGGAGAGAAGAAGCGAGAGACAGCCCTGTCGTTTACAGAGAGTGGAGGAGTAATTAGAGGGGATGTTTGAAGAGGGAGTTTAACTGATTAACAAAGGAAGAGAGGGAGCGAGGGAGCACCCGAAAGATGGGAAGGAGAAGGAGGAGAAAGGCATGGAGTCCCAGAGGAGTGAAGAGAGAGAAAGAGGGGGGATGTAACTTGCATTTCAATGAGGCTCAATCCCTCATTCCTCTCCTCCCTTGATGACTTTTCATTCTAACGAGGAGGAAAGCCCCACTTTCCATTTCAGATGAAACCTCGGGAAGAGAGGAAGGAGGGCTATCTGATATTAAACCAGCATGCTGCCAGGGGAAACAGGCCCAGTGCAGCTCAGCACCATGTTTATATAGAATACAGGCTGTTTAAATGATAGTTAAATCATTTTTAATTTTGGAGTGAACTTTGGATTTCATACCTTCACCCTCCTCCTAATTGACGTCTATGACTAGAAAAATACACCCAAAACACAGCACCCTTAACCATATCATCAGAGTTTTTAATTTACTGTATGCTTGTCCACCATAAATTGTCACATTTAAAATAAACAAAGATGCTCTAAAGAATGTTTTGTCCACTCCTTTTTCGTGAGTAACTTTTTGCCCACAAATTCAGAAAAACACACAAACTATGTGGTAGTTTATAAAAAAGCAACAGCCAGTGCACCCTGAACACTCCCTAGAGCTCCACAAGCAGAAAAATTATTGCTACGGTTATTCATCCCATGCTGGCTCAAAAATGTGCGCCCAGTATGTGTGTGTGTGTGATGCCAGTGAGTGAGAAGAAAGGAGGCTATAATCAGAATCTAAACAGGCCCTCAGTCTAAATGATGTGGGCCCTGCTTCTGGGTCTATGGGGACACACAGGAGAGAGAGGGATAATTGAAAAAATGACAAGGAGAAAGCAGGAGGAAGAGAGAGAGGCTGACACAGACCTCCTCCCCTCCCCCTCTTCACCCCCCTCTCCTGGTAGGAACAAACCACAGAGCTGTTTATCCTTGTCACTGAGCATTACCACCTCACACTGGCAGGGATGCCTGCCTCTCTGTCCCTCTCTCTCTGTCTCACACACACACACACACACACACACACACACACACACACACACACACACACACACACACACACACACACACACACACACACACACACACACACACACACACACACACACACACACACACACACACACACACTTAAAGGGGCAAATAAAATGTCCTCTGTCTTTTCATCAAAGCCTCTTCTGATTGGACAGTGGCAAAAGTTTAACAAATCAGCAGAAGTGGTAGAAAGGAGAGAAATCTGTGCTCATTCACGCACATGGCAACGACGTGAATGACCCCCTTCTGCCACTGTAGCTGCCAGCAGGCTGGGGGGTAAATTACAGCTTCCTGTTGAAATACAGTCAGCACTGTGCCGTTTTTCAGTGTGTAGAGGCTTTAATGGTCTGTGGTGAACTCCCCTTCTTGCTACCATCACTAACGCTCCTTCCCTCTTTCAGTCCCTCCAGGTAAACGCCCTATCTGTGCTCATCATGCCAAGAAAATGAGGGGAGAGCATGAAGATGAGGAGGTGTAGGGAGAGACCAAGAGGGCAAAAGAGAGAAGCAGAGGAATGAAGGAGAAAAGCATTTGACTGAAAAAGAGAAATAGGAGTGCCTACTGTGCTAAAAGCGTTGTTTGGATCTTAGGGCCAGGCCTCCACTGGAAGTAAAAGGGCCCCATTGTGTATGGTTGAGTACCCCTCCTCTAGCTAATCTTCTGCAGGGACAGGGGCCACATTACTCTTGGGAGAACTGATGAGTGAAGCCAGGTTGGGTTTGGGATGTTCAGGGCATCTTACTGCCTCAAACTTCAAACCTTTTTGCTGAGCAATGTTTCTGTCTGGGTCTATGAAAAAATGTATGTGTGTATGTGCCAAAGGAAGTTTGATATTTGTTCAGTATTTGTGTGTATGTTTCCATCTATTCCTAGCTGACGTTACATCATAGGTAATTTTGTGCCAACCAAAAGTGCAAGCAACTACAGTACAGGTATGTGTTGTATGCCAATGTGTCTAACAGACTGCAGTATTTGTGTTAGTTATTTGGTGAATTTCAATCATATAATTATGCTTATAAAGTGATCTGTTGATTTTTTGTGGTTGGTTAGAGGAAGGAAGAAATTATCAAGATTTGAGGACAGTAGACGGATCTGAGTCCACAGAGGAAAAGCAGGCTCCTGAGAACAGTAATTTGGGGTCTCTACCAGCCTATTGCTGAGCTGGAACTTGCACACGTACACACACACACACACACACACACACACACACACACACACACACACACACTTATACACATACTGTATGCATGTGGATGTGCATAACACTCAGCTCTCCCTGGCAGGGGCCAGAAAAAAGAAAAAAAAAAGAAAAAAAAATTTCAGAGAGGACAGTGAAAGACCAGCAAGTTCAAGTGGAAAATCCACCTCCTCCTCCCTTTCCCCCTTCTCCTCCATCTCTCCCTTTTTTCTCCCCCCCCCCCCATCTGCTGCCTCCCTCCATCTAACGCCCCAGTGCTCCAGAATAAAAATGACAACACATTTTCAGAAACACACAAAGATACACACACTCAGGGCACTTCTTTGGGATGTGTGAGAGGCCGTTATCGACCATATTTCATTACTGATTTCACTCATGTTTCAAATCACAAAATAAGAGTTTCACACTTCAGTGGCCAGACCCAAGCCTCTCTTCTACATCCTTCCCCTCTGTCTGTCCACCACTCTGCCCAGAGCCAAAGCCATTCCACTGGCTCCTCAACCTCCAACCATACACCCATCACAAACTGTCAGGACCCCATACTACTCCCCAACACACACACACACACACACACACACACACACACACACACACACACACACACACACACACACACACACACACACACACACACACACACTAACCTACACACTACTCGTGCACACACAGTCCCATTTCCCTCCACATCAAATAAGAGAAACTGCCAACTAAGCACTTTCATTGAGTGGACAAAAGCAGTGCTTTGGGAAAAACAATTTGAAAGGAAACAAAAGAGAACGAGAGAAGGAACCACTTCAGTACTGCAGACTCTGGGGGGCTAAACACTCATCTTTCCACATAGTTTTGTTGATTAGTTAAAAACTTTGAACTTTGCCTCAGAATCTTTATGTGTAGTAGTTTTTCACAAATCTATAGTGGTTCAGAAAGGCAGCTGGGAAAGGCAGAAAACAATTTAGCAAAATAAAGAAAATTGTGAATTAGGGTTTTTATATTGATTAGAAGTAGTTTCACTGAAATAAAATCTCAGCTTCAAGACTGACATGACTCAGTTTCCTCCTTCTGTCTTTCTTGCGTGGCTCGCTCTCTTCCTCCATCCCACTGTGCTGGTGCCAGCCCTCTCCAGAGAGCAGAGAGCCAAGCTAATTAACATATCTCTAATGAGTCTTTTCATTTTTTTCCTAATTAAACGAGCTCCTCAATAATACATGAAAACAGGACACCGCGCTATTCAATTACATACGTATGGGCCACAGCCAAGCACATGCGTTAATCTGTATGTGTGCATGCCAAGTGGCAGTGTGATAAGTGTGCCAGGCGTGTGTCTGCCAAGTGGGTGTATATGTGTCTGCTTGTGCCCACCTAGTGTGTGTGCCAAGTGTGTCCATTGTAGAGAACGTGTTGCAGGTCATGGAGGCATGCTACGTATCATGCTGGGTAATCCGCCAATTGCCACTCTGTCTGCCAACTGTGTGCCCACCACTTCTCTCAGTTGCATTCATGCCATGACCAATTAAGGTAACTGTGGCCAATTATGTCCAATACTTACTACAAACACACACCTAAAGTTTGAAATTATTCAAATACCACAGAGGATAAGGATATCTTTCCAGTACAATCTCTTTCAAAGGAATTATCACTTGTACTTATTCAGGAAAGACTGACTGAGCTTGCTCTTTTTTCCACGATGCCCACAGCTAATTCACCCCTTGGGAGTTCCTAGGTTCACCCCCAGATTTCCGCATGCCTTGCTTAAGGGCACGTTAGCAGTAGTTGCTGAATAAGAACATTGTTTACTATAGATATTCCAAGCCAGTACAGGATTCAAACCTGTGATCATCTATTTATGCATGATTTTGCATGTCTTTATTAATAATCCCCAGTTCATTTTGTAATATTCCCTGATTCGATTAACAATAAAAACCTACTTTATGTATAATGAGTGACAGAACATGACAATAAGCATAATAATTTGTTTAACATATCCATTCATAATCACAAACTTTCTCCATTTTAACTTATCATTATATATCAACATTGTTAAGTATTTCTATCCATGTAAAATTATGCACTTGTTTATAATGTCACAATAAAACACCTTTTTTATCCTAACTCATCTAACTCCTAAAAAATCACTTGAGAATATTCTGAGTATTGTGCTTTTCAGCAACTGTCGCTGCAGTTTTGTTGCACACAATCAATTTTTCCTGCAATTGCCTGTCTAGAGACTTGAGCTATTGTCGAGTTTCTCCTGAATGTGACACATGACAGTGTGACACACACCGGCACACAAAGTCGATTGATACCATCTCGCACAGCCAGCCAAACACAGAGACCATCTCTGAACAACCAATCAAAAAGCAGATATAATCTCACAGTTTCTTTTGCTCTCCACTCAGATCCTCCCCTCTATTATAAATAAAGAAAAGGAGAGAAATATGATGGGGAAGGGGTGGGGAGCACGAGGGGTGAGATGGTGTTGGCGGATTGTCAGCACAGACCAAGGCTTCTCCAGAGAAGTCAAGACACGAAAAGAAGTCGTCCCGCGTTCCCTGTCTGCCTCTGTCGTTCTCCCTCAGAGAGAAGGGAAAAATCTAATTATCGAGCTCCTAAAGATCTCATTATTGGCTGAGGCTCATTTGCATGTGTGAGAGCAGCCCAGCAGGAACCAACCTGCGGACGGCCATTTTGTGCCTGATGCGAGCCACTGTGTCACTGTACAGTCGCTCACCGCCACCTTTAGAAATGACCACATTAAATGTCTGGCTTCACTCACTCCATTGCTCACGCACCCTTCCTGCGGCCGACAGATGATTGCTGATTGTGATTTAAAAATTATCATCAAGCTGGAAATGATGGTACTTAAGAAATTTCTATGTGCCACCTTAGTAGCCAGGTTTGTTGTGACGTCCAGTAAACTGCTTCAGTGCTGCTGCTACACACAAGTACACAAACAACAACTGGCCTACACTTTGTGTTTTGGTGTTTGTAACTGTGTTTCTGACTGTGAGGCTCCAAGCACAAACACACATACGCAGACACACACAAATGTAAATCCAAGTGTGTGTGTGTTTGTGTGTGTGTGTGAGTTGGCAGGGTGTGTGGGGCCATGTGAGCTGACAGCTCAGACAACAGAGATGTAGCGTGGATGCCCTGGAGAGTACAGCGAGGCTAGCCAAGCCAGGCACCAACAAACAAGACAAACAAGACAGAGATGGAGAGAGTAGAGGAGGGGTAGAGTGGCGTGTGTGTGTTCTTGTGAGTGTGTGTGGGTTCAACAGAGTGAGGGGAAAGCAGTAGAAGGTAATACTTCTTTCTTGTAAAAGATGTGTGTATGAGGTGGGTCAACTAAATGTGTGTTCGACCTGCATTTGACCCCATTCATGTGAGACTGCTGTCAAAGGTTAATCCCCTGTCAACATTCACAGATACTCGACTGGAGTTTGTTACATTTCCATGCTAGACAACAGATATACATTACATGTTAACTTGCAGTTTCACTTCCCCCCACATGTTGGTTTTCTCTTACTTCCTTAGTCTCTGTCTTTTTAGCTTTTTTTAAAGGTGAGCCAGGGAGTGAAAAATGTTTAAACATCTGTGACATTTAATTATATTCCCAGCCTCCTGACCAAAGCAAAGTAGTGTCCGACATGCATCTGACCCAGGTCAGTGGGAGGGTCTGATGACACACGCTGACCCATCTGGATCAAGTTCCAATGTGGCAGTACCCTGTGTGTCGGTCTGAAAATGGTACAGGAGGGAAATCGAGAGATGGAGGTGACACTACTGTAGGTCAGATCGAGAGTCTGAGTGAATGGCTGAACTAGTGATTATTAATTTAGGCCACGTATGCACCACTTTGTGTTGATTTAGACTATAAATGCAATTTTAATCTGTAGAGTATTTTAACATTTATTTTATTCTCTTACCCCCTCAAAGTAACCATGTAATTTCTGCAACTGACAGTTTCTATCCAAAGTAAATATAGTGATTCTGATTCCAATTCAGGTTTTGATTAAAGTGTAATCCACAAGATCCCCTTTTTTAAATTTTCTTTCATTTTTGACACCTTCAGTAATGAGCAGTCATTAATTCTATGGCATTTCTGCACTTCCCAGAGGTCACTTGGCAATTAAACCGTGAAGCCGACAGTGCAAAATCTTTTCTTTTGGACTTTCTATTGATAACATCTAAGCTTGATATGAGGTTAGTTTTTCTGTTTCAGCTTTGTCATGGAGGCCACTGCTTTTCATGGTAAACACCCAGCTCTTCCTCTGTTTATATCAAACAAACTCTGCTTGCTGCTGCCAGAAATATAAAAGGCAGTTTCTTTGCACCGGAGGGGTTTTCCTGGTAAAACGTGACCCTACGCCAAATATTTATGAGAACAAATGAAAATGCTTCCATGAAGCATGAATTTTATTAGGGCTGACCCGAATGCCTTGAAGCTTCGCAGCTACAACCGTTTCCATGGTAATCAACTTCCAAATCAGTATTCGAATGCGTCCTGCCGAAGCTTTGAATATTCGTGAGTAATTCTAACTGAAGTTTCTATGTCCCAAAAATGATATTTGGAACAGCCCTAAAATTTTTTTTATTATTTTCAGTTAGAATTTGCCACATATCACTCTAAAATGAAGCTGCAAATAATTGCCTTTTATCTTGATATCCTACACGGTATTATTACTTTTACATGTGAAAAGTTTCCCATTTTCCCCACAAGCACCTTACGGGCTTGAGACACCGCAAATGACATCTGACCTTATCCTTGGTTCTGACTCACATCCGTCTTTCTCTCTCTTCCATTTCTTTCTTCATTTCCCATACTGCAATGGTCCAGCTGTCTGTTTATCGTGTGGCACGTTAATGAGAAGAGCAGTGCAATAGCAAGGCTGCTTGCTGCTCTAGTAGACCCATGGCCCCACTTATTGATATGAGACACAGCTACAAATCACACTCGTGCATGCACTCTGCACATTACATAATTGTAAAGAACTGCCAGAGGTAGTGTTATGTGTGATATTTATCAACATACACTAATAGTAATAATGTGTGCATGCTGTGTGTGTGTGTGTGTCTCCTCAAGTGTCTTTCAGTGGGGATCCTGCACTCCAGCTAACCCCACTCTCTCTGCTTACTGTGGAATTCAACTCTGAAAACAGCTCGCTACCCAATCACTACAAAGACCTCATTCAGACACACACTTACACACAAACTAACAATGACACACACATGCACTCACAGAAAGAGAGACACAGACAGAGGGAGAGAAAGTGAGCAAAAAGTATGCGACTATATCACACACTGTAGTTGACGTGGCAGGTTGGTGAAGGCAGAGCTGCAGCAGCCTGGAGCTTAATAATATACAGATCCTGACAAAGCAACACTTGGGCTGTGTGTGTGTGTGTGTGTGTGTGTGTGTGTGTGTGTGTGTGCGCGTGTGTTCTGACCTGCACAGGGCTCTGTTTGACCTCGTTGCTGCCGGGGGAGTTGAGTCCAGAGGCCTGTTGGAGGAGGAACTGTCTGGCTGCCTGGAGCGCCTACGAGAGAGAAATAGAGATGATTCGATGTTCATCATGCACATACAGTCATACACTGAAATATTTTTAGTATTTAACAACAACATACTCATAAAAGTAACAGACCTTTCAAAGTTACACTTTATTTTCAAAATTTAAAAAAGTGCACACATGTAATTTCAGTATCAAATAAAACGCCGCTATACAATCAAAGTTTTTCAATTTAGATAAAAGACAAACACAAAAACACTCTTTCATACCAGCCACTCTCTAGCTTTTAGGTCTGATTTCCTCAACCTTGACATCCAGCTGGCACACACACTGTATGCTCAAGTATGTGTATCTGCACTTGTGTGTGTGTCTATGTGAGTTAATCCATCCCAAATCATTCAAAACCTTCTTCAACTCCAAACTCTGACCACCTCCTCTTTCCATTCTTTGTTTCTTCACCCTCCCATCTGTTTCGCTCTCTCTTCCACACCTCTTTCCTTCTCCTCTTCCATCTCCTCTCTTTTCAGAGGAAGGTGCAAAGTGGGTTTTCCACAACCTCTGAAGCAAAAGTGTGTCAGAATATCTTCATGTGTGTCAGTTGCTCTGTGTTTGCGTGTCACAGTGATGTAAGGAACTATTTGCCCTGATGTGCCCGAAAGAGCTTTGACTAACCCCCCCCATTTCTCTCCTTTATGCCCTCCAGTGCTGTCTATTCAAACCACTGACACTATCATTCTCTAGCTCTCTGTCTTCATTCGTTCACTCTGCCCTTGAGTGTTATAGATTCATCCTTTCAAAACTGTTACCTCAGTCATCACTCTCAGTCTCTCCTCATATCTCCTTTTTTCCTGCTACCTTCCTGCTCACCCTTAATTGTATTATAAACTATGTAAATGTCTTTCAGTGTCTCATAATATGTCTCTCTATTCTTTGCAGTGTTAAAGACCCAAGCTCTCTGTCATCAAGACAAATCAGTCCCTGAGGAATGTGCATTTTTGTAGGAAAGTATGAAAGACTCTGAAAAAAAAATAAGAAAACACCCATGTCAAAACACATGAGCCACCTCACACTTACTGTAAGTGCATACTCTCACACACACACACACACACACACACACACACACACACACACACACACACACACACACACACACACACACACACACACACACGACAGAGGGCTTGAGAAGGGAGACAGCAGGATGCACATTTGCTTCCTCTGACTCAAAAGGGGAAAGGTTCCTTAGTAAATATTGATTTATGAAAGTCTGTGTGTGTGTGTGTGTGTGTGTGTGTGTGTGTGTGTGTGTGTGTGTGTGTGTGTGTGTGAGTATGTGTGTGCATGTGCGTGCGTGCGTGCACATGTGGACACCACAAATTAACGGCCAGAATGAGGGATATTCTTTACCATGGAAGCTCTTACTCAACCATTCAGCTCAAGAAATCTGTTTTTTTCTGTAGTTGTGCATCATTTCATAACATAAATTGTAACACTGTGAGACAGTGCAGTACACACTACCTGTATATTGTCACATATTTAATGATTTGTCAGATTAGAAGCTCGGGTACATTAAGTTATGTTTAATTACAAAAACAGAGGAGAGATTAGAGGGAGACAAAAAGAGAGACAAGTTCGCTGTGGAGTCCGAGTGATGAAAACCATCTGTATCAAGCACACTTGCTACTTTTGCTGAGACCGCAATTAAAACACACACACTCACGGACGTGGCTGTGGATGTGCCTATACAAACACACACACACACACACACACACACACACACGTATTTTAACACTTTAACAAAAATCTTGGGAACCCCCTCCCATTTACTGGTTTGACCTCAGCATTAAAGCAGCAACAGACATACATACACACACATAGAAACACCAAAAAAACACAACCGCCCAGTTTGTTGGCATGTGGTGTGAATTACTCCTTGAACACCCTGTCTGCCCAAGAGTGAGAGTGTGTGTTTGTCTGTGCGTGTGTGTGTTTGTATGTGTGTGTGTTGGCAGCAGTTGGGGAGGCATGTCTGGCAACAATAAGGGACAATTCCACCCAAATTACCACCCTGATTACCACTATATTAAAGAGCCATTTATGGCTTTCATAAACGCTACAACCAAGCAGAGGTGATGCCTGTCTCCTCTCCTGTGCCTGTATTAATGGATGTGTGTGTATGTGAGAGAGACAAAAACTGAAAACAAAGCACATGATTCTCTAGATATTTAAACAACGTCTGCATTGTAGATTTAGATACTGCTGAGAGGCAAACTATTGGAATTAGCTATTGTAAAGATGGTATTTTAAATTTTTATCCCAAAACAACGGGGGGAAAAAAAACAAACTGTTTAGCACTGGCTGGCAGGTGTCCATTAAAACTCACCCACAGTTATGTGTTACCACACAATATTCTTATTTCTAGTGTAAATATCTAATTTGTTGGCTTTTAATTACAATAGTCTTAGAATCATTAATTTGAACAACAGATTTTTGTAGTCCTTTAATACAATATGATCATATCATCATAACACAATTCTGCTGAAAGCCAATGAACAATTAATATTAAATTATCGCCCAGCCCTGGGAAGGCTCAAACACAGCTCCAGTCAACAGTTACACCACCGTTCTAAATCCTTTCCTGTGTCTTACTAACCTGCAGGTAATCAGAGCAACAGTTCTGACACTAACCATAAAGCAAACTGACTACAAACCTGAAAAAGTGGCTGACTATTTGAACACAGCCTTCTTTTTTCCTTTGGTAAAAAACATGGTATAAGAGCAATAATACACCCTGAAGTGTTCCACTATAGAAAATAATGGACTTAGCTAAGGAAATATATTCATCTCTGCCATCTTCTTCTACCCCCCCCCACAGAGAAGCCACCAGCAACCAAAGCCAAACTTTCTCTCTACTTTGTCAAGAAGCACTCCTCTACTTTGACCCTTCTCTTTCATTTCTCCTCTTCACATTCACTCCATGCTTTTTTCTCTGTGACCTGGGTGAGCTGTAGCATTGTAAAGAATGCCCCCCCTACACTCACCCACCTACACACACACACCAGCTCCACCTAGACCCCAACTCCCTGCTCCCCCTGTGGCATTCTTGGGGGCGCACTGCACCTTTAAAGAAAATATGAGGGAGGCCTAAGAGGGAGGCCCAACAACAGAGTCTTTGTGCTGCCGCGGAGCGTACACACACACACACACACACACACACACACACACACACACACACACACACACACATCAGTGGTGTCAGACAGGTTTTATTAGAGGGAGAGAGGCAGAGAGGGAGGGAGGAGGAGGAGGAAGGGGAAGGAGGGGTGAGGAGGTCACTGCTCAGCTTGGAGGCCTGAGAGCACAGTGTGAGTTTGTGTGTGTGTGTGTGTGTGTTTGTGTTTGTCAGTTCAGTGTGTGAGTTCTTCTGACTTGTCATCGCTCCCCTCTGTAAATCATCGCCTCTGACACAGCCTTTAATAACAGTGCATTTTTTAATTCAGCAGGGTCACACACACACACACACACACACACACACACACACACACACACACACACGCACACAGACACACACACACACACACACACACACACACACACAGTAAATAGTAGTTTTTTCTCCTCAACAGGATTCCCAAAAACGGCTGACAATTAGGTTTCTTTAAAAGGAGGGACAGTTGATGGGGCACTTCGAGAATCCATTAGAAGAGATGGATAGAAAATTAATTTTGCTGCGCGTGTATTACGATCTTACAGTGGGTATGTGTGTGTGTACATGCACTTGTACATGGCTGAGATGTCAAATTATGAGTTGAATCTCAGATTAAAACCAACAGATGATAACCAACATGTAACAAGGCCTCCTTCGATATATATATATATATATATATGTATGTGTGTGTGTGTGTGTGTGTGTGCACGCGCGCATGTGCCGGGCTCAGGTTGCTAAAGCAAACAGGTCTGTGTATGTGATGTTTCTGGCCTCTAATCCGGCCAGTGTGTTTGGGTGAGACAGGGAGAGAGAACGCAGGAATAAGCAAAGAAATCTAAACAGAGAGACGCAGCAAGGGGTGTGTGTGTGTGTGTGTGTGTGTGTGGGGGGGGGGTGTTGGAGAAGACAGGTGGGTACCATATGTCGGAGTAATCCGTCAGCACTGACTGAGGACCATTGTTGACGGCCGAAACGAAACAAACCCCCCCCCTCCTCGTAGATAAACAGCCCCTGGGGCAGACAGTGGGCTGTCCTTGGGGGAGAAGGAGGAGGAGGAGGGTAGAGAGTTAGGAAAGGCAAGGGGGAGGCAGGTGGTATCAAATTTCTTCGCTCTTAGACTAAGAAGAAGTGCAAAAAAACAGAAAAGAGCACAAGTAAGGGTGAGCAAAAGGCTCATTTTTTCTCATCTGTCCACGACGGAGCTAGACCAGGCTAGACTAAGCAATTGATTCAGATGTTTCAGATCTCTAGTGTGCCAAACAAGTATCCTCTGTCTGCCTTACAAGCTCAGCAGCCTGGGAAGAGAAGCTTGTAATGCACCGCTCCTCCATTCCTCTATCCCTTTTCTTCCCCTTGAGAGAATGATAGGTGGAGAGACGGGAGGATAGATACAAGGTGAAGATGTAGAAAAGAGCTTGTCACACCCTGCTGCTTCTCTGCAGGCCTGCACGCTCTCTGATTTTGGATCAGTGGGAGAGACTGGGTTAGGAAAGGAGCAGTGGATCTTTTTTTTTCACATATACTTCCGTCTTTCTCTCTATCTCCTGTCTGGAGTGCTGTCATTGAAGCTGAAAGCCAAGCTAAAGCTGCGTCGATGCTGCTGTCCTCATGGGTCACCTCTGTGATCCCTTGTATCCATGTGCACTGCACCTCCTCACTTTGGCACCAAAAAACACCTTGAAACCCCAATAACCCCCCCCCATCTACTTTAATTTACTCTCTTCTTCTGGCTTGGTCTTTGCTACTCTCTACTAGTTTTTCCGGCTATAAATCTCTTTTCTTTGATTCCTTCTCTTTCATTGGATACTCAGGGGGAATAATGATCAGAGAAGAAGATAAAACAAGACTGAACAGATGTAACACAATCTACAAAGCATGTAAATTTGTTAAAAGGATGATACTACACAGTACAGTACCAGCTCACCTGCCTTCAGAGGCTGGCTCAGTATTTACAACCACACACACTGTGCACAAAGTCAGATTACTGAAGAGGTGACAGTTGCTATATGACTTTGGGGCATTTGTGAGTGAAGGCTTGGTTACACCCGTGGTGGAATCTAACGTATCAAATGCATCACTGTCAGTCACCACAAAAACCAGAGTGCTTTCCCAGATTACTCCTACTTTCTTTCTCTCAGTCTACATTACCCGATCTGTTTCTTGCCCTCACTCCGCCTCGCCATATAATGTATAACTCACAAAAGTTTGGCTGGCATCAGTCCAAGTTTTCTGGCTTTCTTGTGCCCCCCCAACCCCCTAAAAAGCTGTTACCCATACCTTTAATCACCACAGTAAATTCTGAGAGAAGATATTGGATATACGGAGGCCCAAAATAGATTGTCCAGGCTTACCAATTGAAAACAAGTCTTGTGAATGCAGCTGTTGGCCTTATGAGGGGATCCTCGCCTTCCCTTGACTGACAAACAAACACCCACTACCGTGACAACAGCTGTGGCAATGGCATAAGAAGCTAAATGTAAAGCCGTATTTAGGATTGGCATGGAAATATTTAAGGGATGGCTATAATACATTTGTAGCACGCAGCTTTTCAAAAAAAAACAATATCTACCTTATACAGTTTTGCGTAGTTACAGTAAATAGCTGAAAAGATTCACAGTCTGGTAACTTGTTGTACTTGTAAACCATGCACCATTAAGGCCAAATTCTGGAAGTTTTTATTCCAACCAAACACTGCAGCAGCTGATTTCACTGATGCTCTTTTTTTCCTCCAGACATTAAATTTAATGGGTAATTTGCAGGATTATGTTTGGGCAAAATTGTCAGTTGCTCTGTAGCATTGAAAGGAGAAAGAAGTGAGGTAGAAGCATCTTTTTCTTTTTTTGTTTTGTTTCCTAAAACCTTTCATGACTCAATCATGGCTTAATTTTTTCATGGTAGATACAACAATGGAAGAGCTAATCTGTCAGAAATACATTGATTTCACATCACATTGTAACTCTCTAAAGTTAGATGCAATTTTACTATAGATCAAAGGGGTTAGGAAACAGTTAGTGGTATATATATATATATATATTTAGGACAGATCAGGGATTTCCAGGGGGTAAACATATAGGGGTAAGGGGCAGGCTGAAGAAAAGCCCGCTAAAGCCACTCAATTTCATGGTGGGTTACAAATAAACTATGTTCTGCCAAGACTTCGCCCCTTTCCTCCAACTCTTCCTCACGTACGCCTTCTCCTTTTCTGGTATTAATCAGGTCTTTCCGGCCTCCCTTCACCAGCTTTCCTGCCATTTGTTTTTGCTCATAGCAACGTGGACTTCAAACCAGTTTTCCACCGATATAACTGTGCTTGAGCACCACTGAATACCTCAATCTATTTAGGCCGAGCTGGAACTATCTGGGACACCTTCAGAAATACCAGCCAGCGGCAATCCTGTTCAGCTATTTAATGTAATGTTTCCGCAATATAAAGGAAGCGTTCGAGAGCTGAGGTTTTAAAACGGCTGAAGCAAGCTTCTCTGGGCCCAGACTGACCATTAAAGAGAGGAAAGACCGCGTTCAAGAGCCAATGCCATAAAAACTCACAACTCCAAAAGAACTTAAAAATATGCCGTAATGTTTGAAAACCCTGGCTGATTTTAGATTTTTTTTCACATCCTATTTTTCACAAAGGGGACCTGTTTTAAACTCCAGGGACCCTGCCGTATTCCAGATGGTTCTCTTCAGTTCACAACTGTTTTGTGAAACGAGAAAACCTCTCCCCTTCAACTATGTCCCTACACTCATCTAATGTTTCTATTGATTCACAGGGGTATACGCGCAGCCATAAAAAAGGAGCTGACTGAATACCCAGGACTGCTCTACATCATGACACAATTCATCATCATACACACACATCTTGAACACACACCCACACAGAAAAAAAGTCTTCCTAAGGAGATGTCAGCTTTTCTCTGGTAAGTGAAGGCAAAAGGGCATCAAGAAATAGACAATTAGGAGAAGTACCCCCTTCCTGAAAATATAAAAGCAGCTCCTTCTGTACTGTAAGCCTCATCTCAGTCCAGGCGGCTAATTGATGGCAAATAGCTCTACAGCAGTCTCCTCAAACACACACAAACACAGACACACACAAAAATACACGTCATACATTATATACACATATGCAGTTTCCCTGCGGTTTTCAACACAGCTCGTTTGGCAAGAGGGGAAGGTCTCACTCCAGACAGACCCAGCCTACAGCGGAAAGCACACACACACACACACAGTGTACCTTGTAATATTTAGCCCTCATCTTGTATAAGGTAGGACAGTTAAGTAGTTTGGTCATGCTCCTGGGAAGACAAGGCCACTTAGGTGTTAGGTCTTAGTTGGGTGACCTCCAGAGTTTAAGCTGCTTCTCCTGCCCGACAAGACCAACTCCTGAGAATGGAGACTGTGCTTGGCCAGCCCATGATGAGGATAGCACTAGCCTGGCAACCAGGCCTCACATATGGAAACCGTTTAACTGTTATTATTAATAACCAAAAAAAAAAAAAAAATCAAACTAATAACACATGCAAGACACTGCCAAAACTCAGCTCAGGAGTAGAGGGAAAACACGTACATACACAAACAGTCTGCCATGTGCACATGCATACACAGACACATACACATATAAAGACGCCTATTGGTTAAACAGAAAAACAGTTCCTAGTCAGTGCCCTGCAAAAGTATTAGTCTGCCTGCTTGCTTCGATGGAAATAAAACTCTTTCATGTTTTTGGTTCAGAGGGTTTTCACACCTGCTTGTGGCTGTGGAGATTGAGATGGACACACCCTCACACCCACCCTTACCGCACGCGCGCACACACACACACACACACACACACACACACACACACACACACACACACACACACACACACACACACACACACGTACACACAAACACCGGAAGTGGGCAAGTACAACAAAGGCTGGCTGTTCTACAAGAAGTTAAACTTCTAAACAAGCATAAAATTTTTAACTTCCCCAAATGAGAAGAAGGGCTGGGGTGTGTTCTATAAAAGGAAAATGGGGAAGTGTGTGTGTACATGTGCTAGACTATGTGATTTAGAAAGAGGGTCAATCTATCTACATGTGAACAGTCACATTTTTCAATTTAAAATAACTCAAAGCCTAGTACAATTTTCTTTTCTTTTTCTACTCTTGTAAAATCTTTTTTAGGCAAGATCTTACTTTTGTTGATTTGGCTAACTTTTTTTTAATCACCAGGACTACATTTATCTTAATAAAAAAATTGTTTAGAGATTTGGCAAAGAGGTTTTATTCACCAGTCACCAGTTTATCCGTATTAACTAAACCAGTTAATTTAGAAGTACAAACAAAAGTAAACACAATATTATTACCCAAACTTTATCATGGTAAGGAGATTTTGCAGCACTAATGCCTGGTTCAACTTTAACCTACTGTACTTAATGCAGTTATGCGCACACAAAGTTTTTCACCTTTACTGTCACTTCCAATTATTAGTTCACATAATAGAATTAAAATGAAGGTGAACCTTTCTGGTATCAATTATAAAGCAATAAAAACGGTGAGTAAAATGTTATCATATAAAATTGATTTTTTTTTTTCATTAGGAAAACTGTCCTTGAATGAGCATGAGTTTGGTACAGTATTGTTGGCAGGCTAGTTTTGAATAAGTTGGGAGACAACAGAGAAGAAACTTAATGTGTCTTTTCATAGACACATTATTATGTTACAGTATTTGGGTGAAAGCCAGCAAGAAAAACAAGTTTGTCACTTGCTGAAGTCATTTTTTTAGGATTTACCTCATAATTCCAAGTGCTGCCTTAGTTTACCTCAAATGAAGATTCACTGCACTTAATTTTATTTCATATGTTCTGAGTTATGGAAAAGTTCACTAACATGACAACAAATGCATTCTGTCAATCAGGTGGAAAATGGCTGTTGTGCACAGTCCCACAGCTCCAGAAGAAAGCAAACGAAAGAAAGAGAGAGAAGAGCTACATTCCTCTCCTCCTCCCTGTTGACTCTAATCTCTCCTTTAAAATGGTTCACACAAAGAACCAGCACAGACTAGCTAATTAGCAACACTTTAGGCCTCTGCAGCTATTGTGTGCGTGGTGTGTATATGTGTATATTGTGTGGTGTGTATGTGTTCCTTGTGTGCATCCCAGGCTCTCGACTGTTTCCAGGGTAACTACTTGCCTAGCAGCCTTGTAAGTGTTGCACATTTTGTCTTTACTCTTTACCTTCTCTCATTTCCCCTCTCGGTGTCTGTCTCTTTCTTTGAGTCCAGAGTGAGGGAATGAAGAAGTAAGGACTTTAAGTAAAGAGAGGAGACAAGGACCGAGATATGATGCTTTTGAGTGACCCTTGTGGGTGTGGTTGTTGGGGGATATGTGTGTGTGTGTGTGTGTGTGCGTGTGTGCGTGTCTGTGTGAGAACTATGAAACTGTGCAGCTGTCAATTAAAACTAATTATGGCTGTTGCTTTTTGACAGATAAAGCAGTAGATGGTGAACAATGTGAACACTTACCCCCCCACCCCCACCCCCCCACACACACACAGTCACATCCCACTGTCACTGACCAGTAATAGTAATGAGGTCATGCGGCTTTGCTTGCTGACCTATGACCTCTTAAAAAGGCCTCGGTCACCATGGCGATACTTTCCGAAGAGTGAGAGTCAACAATTGACTTTTTCAGTCTTAGAAACTTCTCCATGAAGAGTGTGTGTCCCAGCTCATGTGTGAGGCTGTGTGTGTACGTGTGTTATTTACCTGACAGCACAAGCAGGCCTACACAGTGTAAGTGCTTCCAAACACTCCCATGGCAACCAAATCCAACCTAACCCTTTCAGGTGCCTAGGGATGTGTGTGTATAACTCAGTCTCCACAACAGAAGACAAGAAAACACACACAAACACACACACACACACACACACACACACACACACACACACACACATCCTTCTTCTTCTGTTGGTATCTGTCTATTCTTGTCACTGAGCCTCTTTGATAGTTGGGTCAACCAACCGTGACTGCGTCCATGCTGGCTGATTTCGCCTGGTGGACCATGTCTACTGTCCATCTACTCTTTATCCACAAGACTTGTAGCCTTGTAGCATTCTACTGTGGAACAACTTAGACAGTAAACCTTATCGATAGGTAGATTTGACATTTTTAGTCAACTCGATGTGAAAATTGTAACATATCTATTAGCCATCATTTCAGAAATATGTCAAGCCATGGTTGTGCCTCAAGAACATTAAGCTGTATTTAGAGAATGAAAGTGTATATGGAGGTCATAGAGCGGAGAAATACAAAAGGAAAGGATTTGAAAGGACATCAATAGTGAGCACAAAAATCTGTTCTCCAACTCTCACTCAGTGGCCTGGCTGCAAAATAGCACTAAAAAATTTTTATGGGCGCTCATAAATACAACATCTCAGCATCTCAGAATAAAGACTCAATGTGTGAAAAAAATCACTGAATGATGAATATGAGAAAGGGAATCATGTGAAACACATTACTGATCATGCGATTTGTATGTGCAGGTGTGTTTGTAGCATTGTGTGTGTATCAGTAAAAGTAGATTCAGAAAGATTGACAGGGCAGGAAAAAAGGCAAGTAAAAGTCAAAGAAGACAGATAAAGGGAGCTGCTGGCGCTTTTAAGACTCAGAGAGGAAGTGGGCGTACTATTGGTCTCTTTGTATTTTGCTGTGGTAACAGCAGTGGGTGTTCTGTGATGCTAGGCAACCCAACTTGCCCCTCCTCTGTCCCAGCATGACCTCTGGTGACCTGTGAACTACACTGACCTCAAACATAAAGAGGGCGGCCAGGCCCAGACCTAGGGAAAGCTTTTAGGAGGTGACAGTACTCAGAGAGAGGCCTGGGACTGATTTACTGGCCCGCACACATGACAGACAGACACACGCACACAAGTGCACACATGTGCACAAACGCGAGCGCACACACACACACACACACACACACACACACACACACACACACACACACACACACACACACAGACGGGAAAATGACACACAGACACATGTGAGATACAACCTGTCATGCAGAGGCACAAAAATGCATAATGTAATTAAATTAAATCCAAATGCAATAATAAACCAGAAAATGTGTCTGAATTTCTTTTTCTTTACCGCCTCCTCCACTCCTCCAGCCAACCCTTCACCTTCATCTCCTCTGCACTCCTGACCTGAAAGTGAACTGTAGTGGAGAGCTGGAGGTCAAACAGGACATAACTGTCCAAGTGCCCAACATTCACCTCCCATAATTTAGCAAAGGCCTAGCAGCTCAAAGCTGTAGAATCACATATATCTCAAAAACCTCCCCACTTCCATCTATACAGGCCATAATTACTCAGTCTAGCCAATCTAACGGGAAGCCATACACTATCTAAATCCTCAAGCATCTCTCATTATCTGTTAACACACACACCGATCTCATACATCTGTCCACAAAGCACGCCCAGCATCAAACCCAGATGCACACTCTTGCACATGTGCCTACACACGAAACAGCTATCTATCATCAGCGTTTGTGTATATCTGAGATCTGTATCAGCTCCACCCGATCTCCAGTCATCACTGTGGCTACTTAATTACACCCTTCATTAACTCACATCAGCTCGGTCAATGTGTGTAACTGCCTGTGTGTGTGTAACTGCCTGTGTGTGTGTGTGTGTGTGTGTATCTATGAGAGAGGGAGAGAAACAAAGATTGTCAGTATGTGTGTGTGCATGTGAGAGCAGAAAGGGAAGCACTGGGGAAAAAATAGAACATGACAAATGGGAGTGGGGATCGAAGTTCCAAACCAATTTCTAAGAATGCCTTTTTCTCGACCAATGTTCCTTTTAAACCCTTGGGGAAGGGAGACCACGAATACAATCTGCCTCTCAGTTTCTATTGGCGCATAAGAGTGAGTTTATCCAAATGACAAGTGGCAGTCCTAAGAGGAATCGGCACCTTTTTGTCAGCATCTCTTTCACTTTCTTCTTCCTCCTACTTTCCCCTTTTCTCTTCCCGTCATCACCAGATGCTTCTACTGTAGCTGCTGGAACACCAGAAGCGATGAATTGATGGCGAGGGAAAAGGAGGAGACAGAAATGGGTGAGAAGGGAGCAGAAAGGGGAGTGACGGTAAGCGTGGAATCACATCTGCAAAAAAAGGGGGATGAGAGACGTAAGGAAAAGGCAAGAACTGAAGACACCTGGTTCTCGTCAGAGCACCCTCCGCCCAGCCACACACACACACACACACACACACACTTTGTTAGGATTTATCCTGCTTACATTTCTCCTCTGCTATGCATCATTTCATGTCTACACCCCGCGCCCGGCACCTCAACAAAGTGCCATACACTCTCCGCTGCACTCTCACTTCTACCTCTCCTTCCTATCGCCCTATAACTCCGCTCTTTGTTTTCCATCCCCTCCCTCCTCTATCCGCTCGATGATGGGACAGAACTGGTCTTCGCCCCCTCTTCCCTTTCTTCTCTCTCTCTTCCCTCTCTCCTGCTCTGTTCTTTCTGGGGAGGCAGACAGGCCACATTCCACAGGGAGGCCCAGGCGCCCTTTTCTGACACGTCTCAGCGTTACACCCCTCCCTCATCCCCCTATTCCTCCTCTCCAGCCCTCCAATGCCCTCCTCCCCCCAATGGGATGCCTCTTTACCCCTCCTTTTACCTACATTCTCTGGGGCTATATGTCCCATCTAAAGTCCTTCCTACCTACTTCCCCATTATGCCCACTGACCATCTAGCATCACCTGTGACCCTCTTTTATCTATCAATCTATCTATCTATCCATCCATGTATGAGAAAAAACTAAAAAGTGAGAGAGAGAGAGAGCGAGAGCGAGAGCGAGAGAGAGAGGACAGTGACAGAGAAAGGGTCGGAGAAAGATGGAGACACTGGGAGAGAGAGACAGAAGACAGAGAGGGGCCGGTGGAGGGGTTTGACGGCGGGAGATGGCTGTGATTTCTCTCAGGTTCCCAAGGGGCCCAAGGAAAAGACGACTTTTTGTTCTGACAACACTGCGCTGTCAGGAGTTCTGTGTGTGTGTGTGTGTGTGTGGGGGGGGGTCTTTTCTGCTCCAGTGGACACTGGCATGATGTTTAAGCACCAACACTAGTCTGCACTACACCTTCAGGTGAGAGACTCAAGCGTGGAGGAGAAAAGAACAAGAGGAGGAGGTATATCCAAGATTTTCAGGTTGAAGGAAGAAAGCAGGTTCTTATACAATGTTGTCTAGTAACCAGCGTCAGTATAGGGGCTGTCTGTATCAGACAATATTGATTTTATGAGTGGCAGGCTAAAAATACAGCATCTATGGCCACCTAGCACTACGACACCAAAACTCGATTAAATCAAGAAGTGTCATGGAACGATGGACGAAAAAGTAACAGACCCTTACAGACAGAGAAAGTTAGAAATAGTCAGTGTGAGAAACAGAAAATATAATGTTGGTGGACAATTTGTATTTAAGAGGTAGATGTGATTAAAAAAATCTGCAACTATTCAATAATATAAAATCTAATAATGTTTTGCATATTCTGTTTCAAACCCTGTTCTGTATTAACTTACAAGTGGACACACAACCCAAACAGAAGAAATAACACCTCTATTCTGCTAAATTTAACACATTTTAATAATTTTTCAAGGCCTTGAATTTTAAATAAATAAATGTAGATAGAGGAGTCAGTTAAAAGAAATGAAGGAGGAAAAAAAATTCAGCTGGTTGTGGTATCATAGCAGCCACGCCACAGTGCTCACTGGCACAGAACCCGATCTCATCCAGGGGGCAAGGGAGGGTGAGGGAGAGGGGTGCAGGATAGAGAGGCGTATGAGGGCAACCAAAGGCTGGTAATACTGAGTTGAGATGACAGGGAGACACACACACACACACACACACACACACACACACACACACACACACACACACACACAAACATATGGACACACGGTCAAATATAGAGTCATAGTCATTCATAATTGGACTCTCTGGTTGAGACAAACTCTTATAAATTTGGGGTTTATGAAGTATAAACTCATGAATATCTGTCTGTGTTTGTTAGCTATGGGAACAAGCAGATATCATGAAGCTGATGATGCAGAGTTATCTCTGCATCATAAGTTGCAGGAAAAATTACATCCATAAAATGACTAAAAGACAGAAATCGAGCCTTTATTTTGTACAAAAACAAGGTGCAAAAATGTTAAACACATGAGACAAAAATTACATGTAAGTCAACACTCAAATGTAAAGCAACACTGCCATTAACTTGCAAAAGGCTGAACAGTTCCTGAGTTACAGAAAAATATCCATAGTACAGTAAGGGCATAACTCTGCCTCATGACAAGTCAAATCTTTTCAATCTATGCAAGCTGAGTTTAACAAAAAGCTTTAAATAGGGAATTATTACAATAAATTACTGTGTATTTACTGCTATGTGTGTTGATGTAACAGTTTTTGTGAAGTAGCGTTGGGATCTGGAGGAAAGGTTGTGCCTGTCTTTCATGGTCCACAGCAGATAGAAGGAAAAAAGTACAGTGAGAGAGAGAGGAAGAGAAAAAGATGGAAAGAGAGAGGGAGGTATGTTTGTGGTTGGTAACCCGCTCAAGAGAGGAAATACCAGCGTATGCACACACACACACACACACACACACACACACACACACACACACACACACACACACACACACACACACACACACACACACACACACACAGGTGCAAAAACATAGAGAGCAGAGACACGTCCGAGAGAATAAAGACCTGCTTTGTATGAGCTACAGGTTTAGTGTTTGTATGTGTGCATTTGTGCATGGCCATGTGTGTGTGTCCTCGGCTGAAGGTTGCTGAGGAAGCAGGGTGAGGATGCAGTCAGGGGAAGGAGGAGGGAGAGCAGGACAGGAGTGAAGGGCCTTGAGTGTTCTTCATTCACCTAAGGCTCCATCATTATAATTAGGGGGAATAATTTTAGCAGCAGGGAGGAAACCCTGATTTTTTTTTCCCTCTGGGTTTCCTCAACTAGAAACTCAGCTGGTGTCTGCAAGCCCAGAACTCACACTGACCCTCTGTGACAGGGGGACATGACACACACACAAGCGAACCAACACACACACACACACACACACACACACACACACACACACACACACACACACACACAGAGAGAGAAAGAGAAAGTTATAAATGTTGCCTACATGTTCATGGAGCCAGTACACAAATAAGAGATTTTTTTCTCTCCTAATCGCTTCATCAGTTGCAGCAAATGCCACATTGGTGACTGAAAAACATGAATCAGTGTGTTTCCATCATTAGATGACAACACTCAGTGTTTATGGACAAATGACTAATGTAGAAACCTCTAGATGAAAAAACATTTGTGTGTGTGTGTACTATGTGCAAAGGCCTGGGTCCTTCACAGAGCAATCAGAAAAGAGCTATGTGGATTTTTGGGGGAATGAGAAATAAAAATTTAGAATTTCATCCAAGACGTTCCGGGAAGTTTGGAAATTCCATTTGACACAGTGGCCAGTGTGTGAGTGTGAATGTGTGTGTGAATGTGTGTGTGAATGTGTGTGTGTGTGAAGGGATGAGGGTGTGTGTTTGGAGGAGGGAACTGACGCACAGGAGGCAAGATAAATAGCATTACTGGAGACACTACATGCTGACGTGTCAAACACACACAAACACTACTTGATGGATCAGTGAAAAAATAAAACAAAGATTTCTCTCCCACAACTGCGACGCACACACACTCCTTGACCATCTGAATCCTATATTAAGTCTGTGTTTGCATGCTCTTGTGAGCTTACTTGAGTGTATGTATGATCCCCACAACATGACAAAATGGCTTCTCTCACCTAGGCAGAGCTCAAAAGGCAGGTACGTCCTCCAATTTTTTCTCAGCCAGTAATAATATATCAGTGGGAACCACATGTGTATGAATTATTATGGTGAACTTTGTCCCAGTAGAATTACTGTAGTTGGCACATTATGAACGGTGGATAATTAAAGCACTGACAAGCCAACCTGTCAGAGCTTTTCACCATTCGCACATGCAAGGCTGACATTTAACAGACTCTGGCTGACTAGATGTTGTCACATCTGTACCTTATGTAACCGCCTGGTGTGTACATGCTGTTCTAGACAATTTACTGTAGCCTACATATTTATGCACATGAGTTGCACAAGTGAGAGGTGTTGCGAAACAAGTCTCAAAAGCACATATATACAGGTAGATATGTAAACAAAATGTCAAATGCATGTGCCACACACACACACACACACACACACACACACACACACACACCTGTTGTTGTTGCAGGTGCAGTATGTCGACTGGACTGATTTCGCCGTTGGTGTCTCCGTTAGACCCGCCCTCTCTACCTCCCCCTCCATCTGATTGGCTGCTGAGGCTGCTGACTCCGTTCTGGTTGGACGGCGTCGTTCGAATGGTCTCAGAGGCTGATTCCACCATCATCACTGGCACCTGAGAGTGGAGAGGTGGGAGGAGGGAGTCGGGGGTGGAGGGGCAAGACAACACAGTGGTTGAACAAAAGTGACCTGGGCAGTTTGAGCAGAAAGCCTGCTCCCATCTGAGTGAACAAACAAGGCAGGAAACTAAAGTAAACACACGCTGAGATAGAGAAGTGAATTGTGTGTGTTTGTGTGCGTGTGTGAGTGTGTATGCATGTGTACTTTATGAAAAGGCGTTTTTTGGTCATGAACCACCTACACACAAACATACCCAAGTGGCCACAATGTAAAACCTGACGCAGACACTTTTTTGTCTACATGTAAATGTGTGTCTAGGAGCGTATCCATAGATTTGGATCAGAAGTGCAGCAAATCTAAACTGACAAGGCAGTTAATACTCTGCTATATAGTTAAATAACACACACATTTCTCCAATAATCAGAGGTGGCATGTGTGCGCTGTGTGTGAGCCATGAGCAGGTTGGTCTTTGAGAAAGATCTGTTTGATGCACCTTCATAGGGCCTCTCTAATTAGAGCATGTTCCCTCCACAAAACCCGACAAAACGCGCCGTTCCTGGATGTGTTGTTGTTTTTGAGAAACAACGCCTCGCAAACACACAGGCACATTTGCCATCGTTAGGAGCCTGAGCGTGGGAGAGAGGAGACACAGAGACACACACATACGCATGAAGAACACACAGAAGGCAGCTAATACAAAACAAAACAAACCTTCATACAAGCACGCAGGCTGTGAACTCCTAATGACAAGCTCAATCTCGTCTGTCTGCCTCATCCAGTTTTATAAATTAACACACACAAGCGCATAGTTTTAAAGGGGAAAGTTCTACTGCTTTTATTTCAGCAACCTGGAGTGGGTACACAAAACGCCATCGAGGCATTCTATCCGCTGTCTGTGTGTGACTGTGTGCGTATGTGTGTATGCTTGTGCTTTTCAGAGGCATACAACCCATGCCTTCTCGGGAAACAATAAAAGGCATTTCATGGCAGAATCTAACTTCTCTTTTCCTCTGAGGAATCACTGAATTTTCTACTGTTGCCACACTACAATGGAGATGTATAGTTTTTTGCCAATCAAGGCATTGAAAAAAAAAAAGATATTTTAAAACTTCTACAGCAATTTATCTTTTCACAGAAAAATGCCCGTTACTTTGAAATCAGTAAGGTCTATAACTTATCACAAGAAATTTGGAAATTTTATCCCGTAAAGGCAAATGGCTGTAGAATTTTTTTTTTTTCTCCTTTCACAATCAGTTGGGATAGCATCAGATGTTTCAGAGGTGGATTTCTCAAGGCCTGACCACGTAAAACAAAAATGAGTATGGCTTGAAGCCAATGATGAGGGTTTTTTTTTGTCAACTGCTGTTTCCAAGGTCCAAAATGAACCTATAATCTCAACTTTTAAACAAACATGGGGTAGAAGTCCTCCAAGCACATGTCTATGACAACTGGGCATCTCCATTTCCTGAAGATCTGGTCACATGTTGAAAAACCCCAGACCAGCAACGGCATGGACCTCGTGGTGAGACTGTTTTTGTCAAATGTGTTTTTTCATTTGGGTGAACTAAACCCTCAATAGTACCAGGTGCTCATGGACAGATTTCACAAGTTCAACACTTCTCCCTAAAAAGCAGCACCACTTTAAAACCACAAATCTCACTGCAGTATTTTTTCCTCCCCATTAACTCTCCCGTCTCCCTCCTGGCATCCATCTGACTATGAAGTTAAGACTGAGAAGTACAGCGTTATTGTGACATTTAAAGGTAGTCACTTAATCTCCAACCTCACTTCTCTACCTAACACTCTCTCCCTTCTTCATTCTCCCTCCTTCCATCTCCTCCCCCATTCAGACCCCTGCTAGGTCAAACTGCTCCCTGAGGTAATATTATGAAGCAAGGCATAGTGCTGAGCGATCAACAGATCCGACCGCACAGTCCACTGACTTTGCACTGCAGTAGAAACTCCTCACATCATCACACGTCTCACTAAGCATGAATCACCGGCCTGCTACCTAGCCCAGACTATACTGCGCAGTGCTGTAATGTACTGTACACCCATCTGCTTCTTACGCTTCCTCATTGACCTTATTAGCAATGAGGAGAAGAGAGATAAAGACAGGCAGAGAGACAGAGCTCGCAGGTGGACAAGGACCTAATGGGAAAGTGGGGAGTGTGTGAAGAAGTGAGCGTATACCCTCTCTTTTACACACAGACACACAGGCAATGTGGTATGCTCCTCTAAAGGGTGTGTACTCTGTCATATCCTGTAATGGGTGTATATAAGCTGGTGTAATGGAGGTCGGGGAAAAGGCAGGGGCATAAATCTACCCTGAAGTCTCTGATTAGGACTATGATACACACAAAAACACACACACGCACACACACAGTTTTAAGTTTAAGTGTTTCTGGTAGCGAAGAGGAGCTGCCTGTGCAGAGGCCTGCCTCAACCCGCTACTCACTCTTTCTGTGTGTCTATTTCTCCCTCTCTCGATCTCTCTACATGTTCAGACCCCCTCCAGCTGAACCCCTGACCTGAGAGAGTGTGGGGAGAGACATTCCCACTACCCCGAGGGGACCGAGCGAGGGAGGGAGGAGCGCAGATCAGAGAGATAAAGAATGTGTTTGGAGGAGAGGGAAATAAAAGGCCTCCTTTGCCTTTTAATTGGGATGGAGAAGACAAGAAGGGAAATGGGACTCAACATGTTTCTGATGATTCTAGTGTATATGCGTGTGCATGTGTGTGTGTTTGTCTAAGAGGCTGACACCTACCTTTGTACTGTAATGGATTAGCTCACAGCAAATGCTACGTGCATGTGTTTATGTGTGTGTGTGGTGTGATTGATGAGTAGAGAAGAGCTAGGATGAGTCCTGTTTCAACACGTATCTTGTTCAGATGTTCCCGAAAATTTAGCACTAATAATAATCAGAACTCGACTCTCCCCCTGTTCCTTCCCACTGCTCTGGGTGTGTGGAGTTCAAACAAGCTGAGCAAAATGCCCAGTGAGCTGGCTCACTACGGCTGACTCTCAGGCTTTGTTGGAGGGATTGGCTCTGTCAGATTCCTCCTGGTCACTGCTCGTCAGAACTGTAAAGCCGGACCATTTTCACTTTCTGTGAATGTGTGTGTGTGTTTGTGAGAGAGAGACAGAGAGAGAGAGAGAGAGAGCGAGAGAGTTGTGTACAGTGTGTATTTATGTGTGCATCTGTGTTTACAGCAGCTTAGTGAGATAATAAGTCTTTATCATGTTATGCCTCATGTGGGAATATTTCCAGCAGTCCCAGAACGCCTGTTCTGTTTCCTCCGCCTTGCATCAGCTCACAGGAACGCTGCTTATTAGGCAAAGAACTGAGGGAATAAGGGTGGGAGGGAAAGTGAGGGAAGGAGGGAGAAGGAGGGAGGGGGTAAGGGAAAAAATTGTCTGTACCAGTATCTACACTCCATCATCTATCTACTTTCATCTGACTCTTGAATTATCTGTCTTTCTCCTACTCTCGGCATTCTGTCTTTCTCCCTCTGGTTATGCCTGGTAACTAGTGGCAGTTTCAACCCAGGAAAACATTAAAGTTTTCACCCTGAAATAGAATTCACATATGTTATTTCTATAATCTTTGATAGTTCAATCAATATTTGTGAGCAAAGGAGACACTCTTCCTGAGTCAAAAATCTGAGGAATTGGAGCTCCAACCTGTTTTGTAATCAGGAAACAGAATTTGGAGTAGCCTCTTTTGACAATGAGTGGCTGTGTGGATTCATAAAATATTTGGTTTAGCTGTTACACACAAAGGGGCTTTATTTCCTTATAATTGACAGTTACAAACTAAAAAACACGCATGAAAAAGAAACAAAATTACCCTCGTTGCTGTCATTATGTCCACAAAATGTCCTATTTACTGTCAGTGCAGCAACTCCAGGATTTGTCTTTTAAAAGGATCACACAGAGTCTTAGCTCTTTTATTTCTATGCTTTGACAGGCACATGAACACTGACATACATAGACTGATCATAATTTAGCAAACACTTTACACACCTGTATTCTCATATTCTCACCCTGAAAGCTGGCAACGACTCCTCGACTAAACAAACTGTGACACTGGCCCCGAGGGAATCTGCTTTAACCCCAAACCCCAGAACAAACCTGACTACCAGGGCTGGGCTCTTACTTTATGTCTCCATTAATCACTTCTTAGGTTCACGAGTGACAGAGACAACCAGGATCATTGAACAATATGAAATGCAAATAAATAAAATAAAATAACACAAAATGTCTGGTATAGTGAAGCAGTTAGTGGTGGTATGTGTACAAAGGAAAAAAAACAAGTAAACATGGGTTGTAGTATTAATCTTACAGTAATGATGCTGCAGCAGTGACTTGGAGAGACAAGGTGCCCTTATATAATCATACTTTCGGGACCACCACAGCCCTGCACCTCCTATATATCCCGCTACTGAAGCACCTTCCACTTTATCTTTTCTTACAAGAAGATATTTAACCATATAATTAATTAGGCTACCTTGTGCATATCAAGGCATGTTGACTCTAAGAACAGCCTCACCCTAAATGCAGTTAAATGAATTATTGTCTGAAAGAAAGTTCATGAATTTTCCAATGCAAATCTGCACTGCTGCGTCACTGCAATGCAGCCGTTGCAAAAAGTTTTATTTTTCCATTCTCTTTTTCAATTTGCTAACTGAGATAAACATTTTTACTATCTCCCTCTAAAGACTTGAGACTTGAGAAAAATGATGCATTTATTTTAATTTAATTTAAAGTCTTAGATCTTTGTGTTAAACAAATGTATTTTTAAAACTCTGTTCTAGGCTTAACACACATAAATTAACAAATAAAGTATACGTAACAACTGTAGCCTATGTGTGTCAGATGTCTTCTGCAATTTTCTCTACTCTCCTGATACTAAAAAAATGACAGAAGGCAAAAGGAGAAGAAGAGAGATAGGAGGGATATCTGCGTGGCATTTCTGAGCTGACGTGTATTAGCTTCAATAAAAGAGAATGAGGTCAGAGGAAAGCTGAAGAAATAACACACATTCTCACACAAGTGAGCGCACACATATAAAAACAACCTGCGCAAACTCTTTTTTTCCATCACTTCCTTGTCCAAGTTTGGTTGTTTCCTCAGCAGCCGGCCATTGCTACATGCTAGCCAGATTTGCAGCAGGACACAAGGCCAGAGCAGCCAGGTAGTCTTCCACACAGACTAAAGCTAGCAGCTAACAGCACTGCTCCAGGCTACTCTGGCTGCCAGCCAGCGCTAACAGGTTGGCTAACAGCAAAGGGCTAATGCTAGATGTCTGCGGCTGCCCTGGCCCTGCTCCAGTGCTAACAGGTGAACTCCATTATCCCGCAGACAGATAGTCGGTCAGATGTGGGCCAATATCTACTACTGGCTGGCTGGCTTGCTTCAAACAGCATCATCAACCCGGAGAGAGAAGTTAGCAGCACAGGCCTATAGTCTGACCTTCAGTGGGTTGTGCAGCTGGCTAATGAAGAAGCCAGTGCTGCTGCTGGGGAGTGAAGAGAAGAAGAGAGGGGCTCAGAGTGCAAATGATAAGAAAATCCCCTGCTATATAAACATGGGGAGTTCTTCAACACTTCTGCAGGACTGTCTGCCATATGGCGTTCAGTTTGTCTGAGCATTTAAGTAAGTGTTCATGTGTGCATGTAGCCTCTGCACGTGAATGTGTACTTTTCTGAGTACTGGCTGTACAATACGTAACCTGCCATATATGTGCCCCCCCCCCGACGTGCATGTCTGTGTGCGCGTGCATGTGTGAATTGTGTGTCTGCTTGCCCGCCTGCAGTTCTCTGAAGACAAAGTCCCTGTTTACAGAGCCCATAAAGATTAGCCTCCCTCGGTCAGGTGGGTTCTGGAGCTATAGGTAAACACAAAGCACATTCCGCACCGATGAGATCGCTCCGTATGTGTGTATGACCGGGGCAAACATACACTCCTGCCTTCACCTCGACCCTTCCTTTAGAGTGCAGTAAGTGATTTACCAGCTTGCAGACTGCTGTCTGTTCTAAATACTGAAGATAGACACAAAGATATGCACACATCCACACACACCACATACACAAATATTTGTGGAAGGAGCGGACTTCATGCACACCTCATTTATCTGAGCCTAAAATCACAGGTTGTACATTCCTAAGGAGGTAAAGCCCGCGCTTGTGCATGTGCGTGTTCACATGTGCCAGTTGGAAATCATCTTGTGATCATGAGGATGAAAAAATACCCACTTTCCCCTTCATCTCTCCCCCCTGTCCTGAAGGGGTAATGGAGGCTGAAGTCAGGCTATGACAGTCCTCACGGCTAATACTCAGATTGTGTTTAACATGGACGAACAGAGGTGAGGAGGGGAGGCGGAGGAATGGAGGGCAAGAGGGAGAGGAGGTTGGAAAAAGGCAATGTGCCTTTATTTGGATCTGAAACCAGCTAGTGTGCCACGGAGCAATTAGCAGCTCTGTCCTACGAGAGCTCTTTATTAGAATGACCTTCACATTGAGGGGGAGGAGGGGGGAGACAGAGAGAAAGGAAGAAGAGAAATTTTGAGAGATATAAAAGGGTGTCGGTGGGAAATGGACAAATGACATGAAGGTGAAATAGATGAGTAAACTGAGACTTAAGTACACTGAGATTTAATTTTCGTATTTGCGCTACAGAAGTAACGTGCAGATGGTGTGTGATGAATTTGATCAGTTTGACCCTAAGTCCACCATGTACCAAGAAACTGGGGTGACAAGAATTCAGAAATGTGCACACACAAACACAATTTCAGTCTTCAGTCTTGGTGTCTTCTTATATATGATAGGACAACACTGTGTGTGCGTGTGTGTGTGTGCGTATGTGCAGGTGCATGTGACCTGTCAGGAATATATGAATGCTAAATCCTATTAGCCATATGAAAAAGTGAAATATCCTTCAATTCATATTAAAGAACATTGCCTTTCAAACAAGAAAGTGCTCCATCCCTGACACTGATATTTTCCACCTTCACCAAATATATGACTAAGTTCCTAGCTTTAATTACATGGGACAATTTATATTTTATTGCGTGAAAAGACAAAATTGTGAAAGAAGAAGTATATTTTGCCAAGAGGCAAAATTGTTGTAGTTGCCTTACGGTGAGAAATAATTTCATTTATGATCAAAATTTGCATTACAAGGAAGATAAAGTGAATATATTTAATAATACCTGAAAATGAGCAACAGAGACTTACAATAATAGAGGGTTACAATGGATTTAAAAAAATAGTGGTGTAAAAAATATAAATAAATAAATATCAAAGTGGACATGATATAATTTTATACATCGGCTTTCATGTCGGGCACTTTGCATTTCCTAGTTAATTAATAGATTGGATCAGAGCAAGTTTAATCAAATATAATTGAATAAGTCCACAGTAAAAACAGGCCAGACTTTAAAGGAGACATGCAGAGAAAATGATAGCATGTCCACTTTTCAAATTAATTGAATTTTAGTACTTTTGAACTTGGTCCAAGCTGTTACAGAGGTAATTAATTCACATCCTATCCAAAAGTGCTAAAACAAGATGATATCCCTGAGCATTCAGTATGGGTGTGCACACACACACACACACACACATTTTTTTCTTTCAAAAAAGCAAAATAAAAATCAACACTGTTGCACACCAATGGCAGTCCATAATGTATTCCATGTAATTGTTAGTTTTCTTCTTCTTCTAGTCTTCTTGCTCTTTTCTCCTTACTTTTGTCTTACAGGCCACAACTAAAATATTAATAATTTCTCAGGCAGTTCTCATTGTATTAAAAAATGTCTCCTTTATAATTTATCAGAGAAAGAAAAATCTTTGTTATAGTGACAAGCATGCTAATTAATAGAAGTAGAAGGAACATTGAGAGAAGTCATACTAATTTGGAACATGCTAATATTAATAGAATAATTTATGGCGTAGTATAAATAAATTAATAGAGTAATTCGTTTGAAAAAGGGATGCCTTCAATTCAATTTAGGAGAAAAGAGCAAAAAAATGTCTGCCTCTTGGACAAGGACATTAATAACAGCGCTCTATCACCAGAAAGAGAAAAAGAAGAGACAAACTAAACATGCACTGTTCACTTTTAAAGCGCATCAATATTTCAGTCAGTTAATGAAAATTGGATGAGCAACACTTGTATTTCCTGCCTTGTTATTTTCATTTGCTGTTTAAGGCCTTTTTGACTGATACATTTGCGCAGAATCTGCAAAAGGCAGCTACATTGTTTTTTCTTTTAAATGAGATGCCTCTTACTCTTTCCATTGGCTTCATGTAAACTAACAGCTGCGTGCCAGGGAGTGGGCGAGAGAGGCAGAGAAATAGATAGAGCAAGAGAAACAGTAACAAAGACCGAGAGTGAGAGAGAGAGAAGTGGACTGGGTCATTACTATCCTTATTACTCCTCATTAAAATACACCCATCACAAAGACATTCTGCTGTGTGTGTGTGTGTGTGTGTGTGTGTGTGTGTACGTCTCCCTGCAGATATGCATGCGACGGAGCATGTGCATGCGCACGTTTCTGGTGTTCCCGATGTGCACGTGTGTGTCCGTATGCAAAAGTGACAAAAAAAGAACAATATAATTGGAGAAATGTACGCAGTAATAATAGGTATTCAGAAAATGATAATTCATATTAAACAGGGTGCACAAAGTCAGCCTCATTTGCATGTTTTAGATTATATGCATTTCAAAAGTAATTTCCGCAGGGCATATGAATGACATTAATTCCCGGGCGGGTTCTGCTATAGACCTCAAACTATCAAACACTCAAACATTTAACAGATGAAAAAAAGAGGGAGCTGGTGCCTTGGCAAGGGGAGATTTCAAGGTTAAAGTATTTGAATGTGAATTTTTAAACTTCTGTCTTGGTTTGTTTAAAGTTGCTCCACAGCTAGACTAAGAGTTTCATTAATTTGGAGATTCAGTGAACCACAGATGTTTTTTTTCTTCCCCAGCTGTATGTGTGCATATGTGTGTGTGTGTGTGTGTGTGTGTGTGTGTTTTCCTGTACCAGTCCGAGAAAGACACCTCTCCTTCTAATCCACCACTATTTCCTCAGCAATAAGCCTGAATTCGTCTGACTCACTTGTGAGTCATGTGCTTGTGTCACTCCAGAAACAGACCAGCACAATCCGGCAGAGAGAAAGAAAAGACAGAGTTCCAACAGCCCACATAAATGACCCTAACTGATGGAGGGGAAAGAAAAAGTGATGAAAAGGATGAGAAAAAGGATGTGGCAAGGGAGGGGTACGGGGACAATGGGAAGAGCGGGGAGAAGGAGAAGGAGACAGAGGGTTCCCTCTCCTCGTCTGTTCATGCCGAGAGGAAGACCCCAGGGCAGGAAACAGGCTGGATGAATGTGTGATTCCAGTGGAAAACTCTGGATGCCATAGACAACATTCTTCTCTTATTAGGGAATCTGGTCTGCAGCCATATTATAGCGCCTGACTCATTACTGTGTATGTGTGTGTCTATCAGACAGACGCACATCGTGCACACACGCACCCCCCCCGCGCGTGCACGCACACACACACACACACACACACACACACACGCACACACACACACACACACACACAATCAAGATGTTCCCCACCTGTTATTCTCGGTAAGTTTTGGCCAACACACAAAGTCATAGCTAGAGAAGAGGGGGAAAATAGCGAGAAGAAAGCAGATAGGAAGGGAAAGCTAAAGCGCTCACCATGTCTGTGTCTCGTTTGTGGTTTGTCTTCATCTGTAAACAGAGCCGCTGCTGTGAGTATGTTAGCATGTCATTATCTCATTAAGAATTGATGGCTTCTGCACAGATGGTTCAAACTGTTTTGTTTGTGAGTATTCAGCGACTGATGTTGTACAAACACAACAACCACAAAACACACATATCCTGCAGCACAGCTTACACACGGATACAAGAACATGGTAGTAAAACTCTTGCAGACATACACACACTTGCTGAACAGATTCCCTGTCTATGTGTTACTCTAAAAACAGAGATTTAAGAAGACGAGTTGATGGGGAAAAAAAAAAGGGGGCACTTCTCTCTCTTCATCCCCGAATACCTCTCCTGTAACTGTGTCCCCTGACCACCTTTTTTGTTGCTGATGTATACGCACATTCACTGATGTAAGGCATTTTGTGTAAGCAGACTTCAGAGACTGAAGGAGGGAGTGAGGAGGATGGGAGAGCATATCTAGGGGCAAAAAAAGTGGGCTAATTGGGGCCTGGGAAACATGTTTGTTTTCTCTCTTGTTCTTTTTCCCCTCTCATTTTTTTTTCCCAGCCAGTCACAGCAGATCTGTTCATCTGAGGAGGACGAGCGGAGAAAGCAAAGAGGATTAGATTCTGTAGGACACAAATCGTTGCACGCACATGCACTTATAGATGTGCAGCTACGCGCACGCGGACACCTACACGGACAGATTTAACATGCCACAAGGCAGCTGTGGGGTGTGTGTATTGAACAAGATTTGTCTGTCTTAACCAAATGACCAACAGGGTGCAGGGCTCTCCATTGGTCCTCTCTGCCATATCAATACACTGCTGCTCGGCCTATTCAGCCGCAAAGAGCTTTCCTACAGCTGCAGCTCAACATTGGATCAATGTTATGAGCAATGCAGACAAACTGCTGCTAAACAGACTGGCCCCTGCCTCGAAGGCCCGCTCGCCGTACCGGCTCCCCCAGGCTCGGATAGTTCCACTAATGGAGGTCTCCACAAGGGCCCCCGAGGGCTCCTAACCACCAAACAGGCCCCCAAGGAATCCCCCTCCCTTCTCTCCTCAATCTTTCGTCATCCCCCTATCCCTCAATCGTTTCTCCATCCACATCAGGATATTGACCTCCACCTTTTTTAATCAGGACCACTGACTTGTCCTCATGTGTGAATTTGGATGTTGCATTTTCTGCAACAGCCATACTCATATGGAGTCTATGTGTTTCAACTGCTGACAGTAAAGGTCCAACTTGACTGTCTTAAGTAGTGCAAATGAAAAACAATTCTCTTTCTCTCACTCTCTCCCTGAATGTTGCCGGGATCCTTCAGCATGACTCCCGACTAGTCACTCTCCTCGCCCCTGCATTTGTCTTCTTTAATAACAGTGAAAAAAGCAAGAGATGAAAAAACAGCGATGGAAAGAACCTGCATATTTGTCATTTCCGATTGTTTACCTTTTTCACGGCAAATTGATTTTTACATCTCCTGTTACTGGAATCTCTCTAGGCTCAACTGCCAGGCCTGTCTGGCTCTGGGCTCGGCTGCCAAGCCCGTGTCTGGGCTTTATGACCTGGCTCTAGGGAGGACTTTTAAGGCTTTCAACTCACAAGTCATTTCAATGATACAATACTGCTTTTGTCCTAACCACCTTTGTTGTTTTCTTTCTCTCCCTGCCACCTCTCACTCTCTTTCTTTTCTTCTCTTTTAATCTCTCATTCCTAAATCCCTTTTCATCAGCTGAAGGTGAGTGGCAAAGACTAAGGCCTTTTTTCTTGTCCATACCTGTTTGTTTGCAGAAAAGGTGGACTTGTTGCATCATGACGGGTTGACTATCAACAAGAAAAGGCACACTATAGGACACACACACTAAAACCCTCTAGCTGACATTTAAGGCTTGCTGTGGGGCGAGCCGGGTTGAAGCAGGCTAGAGTTTCACTGTGGTGGCTGGGCGGTGTGCTGTGGTTCGGATCTTCCTGGGCTCTGGTAGGACTGAGGTTTGCCTGCAGGGACCTCCAGTGAGCCAGGCAGCAGGCCTGAGCTAAACTGAGGCCAGGGCCAGGAATAGTCCTCAGTGCAGAGGGCAGGCCTAATGGTGTGTTTGTAAGGGCGAACCCAAACAAACAACCTGCAGTTTGAATTGAAGGACTGAGGGAGGCACAGGCCAGATGCTGTCGAACTGGAGAAACACATACAAACACACAACGTGTATGTATACAGAGAAGCAGGGGCTGAAATAGACTTGTGGCAAAAGAAGTGCACCACGTACCTCCAGACTAAAGTCATGGCTACAGCCTCAGCCCTGCGCACATGTCTGGACTTCTGCCGTACACACAGCCTCTATGTGTGTATTATGTGTGTGTGCGCGCTCATGCTAACCAAGGGTCCACAATTTCTCACTAATGAGAGAAAACGGCCAGAAAACCTCTTCTGTAATTACTCCCCAAGGAGCGAGGTTTCAGCATGGCCATGGTGCATAAACAAATGCACACACACACACACACACACACACCCACACAGGGATATACAGTACGCTGACACATCTGACACAGCATGAGGCTGACATTTAAATGTGTTCACCTGTTGAAAAGTGTGTGTATGGGAGCATGTGTGAGAGTGAAAGAGAGAATAATAGCAGTAATAATATCATATCATTGTGGAAGGTAAGGACCTCTACTAATTAGAATTCTGCCAAACAGGTAACTGTGTGTGTGCGCGCGCACACATGTTTGCATGTGTGTGCATGCAATGTAGTAAAGGGCATTTCGTAAACAATCATGAACATCATTCACTTCACAATTAGACCCTTAACTTCGCCTACACAGAGTAGTTGAACTCAGTCCAATCTACTGTAATGACAAATCTAAATGGAGATTTGCCATCAAAACTCTAGGCTTGCTTTACCTGAGTGTGTATGTTAGTGTGCGTGTGCGTCAGAGCGAGAGAAGAGGAGACTGAGAGGAAGAGATAATGGGGCATACATAAGGTCAGTGTTTTTGTGAGACCACTGTCTTTGTGACATTGTATCAGTTCTGACTTTTCTGCATTTAATAGCGCCTTTAATTCTGCCAGTGTTGGCCTGCAGCAGCTTATAACAACTACAATAGTCTTATTCAGGACACACAGACAGTCTCACAAACACACCATATTTGAAAACCTGCTCACACTCAGACAAAGAAGCTGAGATATACTACAAAAATCAGGCAACCCTTGTGTCTGTCTGAGAGTGAATATTTGGGAAAGGAGGCTTTGAGGCACACACACACTCCCTGCCCAGTGTTTGTGGTGGCTGAGCACAGCTGGTAACATCTGGATGTATTTTAGAAGTGTTTACATTTCCAAAATGCTGAAAAACTACAGAGAGAGAGAGAGACAGAATTCTGAAAAACACTGCAGGTGCCAGAAGAGTAATAAAGAAAGGAGAAAGTCCCAAAAAAGATTGTTTAAAATCTATCACAGTGGAGTTAGTTCACTTACACACACACACACACACACACACACACACACACACACGCTCATAACCATTGGCCAACTGCAGTTATTGCCATAATCCTAGTCCAACAATAACTGACATCTGGTGCACTAATTGGCAGACTACAGCTTCTCCGTCTGAGTTTTGTCCCATCAAGCTTCCCTTACTGCAGCTGAAGCTGAAAACTGAGACTTTGCGCATCAGCTTCACTTCGCGGTGTGTCCTTACTGCTTACCAGCTGACAACCACTCTTACGCACTCACTGCCTCACATAACACAGTAATTTCCGCCGACATGCACACACACACACACACACGCAAAATCATTACTACAGACACACACACACACACACACACATAAAACAGCTGCATTTCCATTTTACTTCCCCTAAATGACGAAAACACAAAAACAGTTGGACTTCATTCAGACTAATCAAGACTGACATCGAGTACAGCTCTGTGAGATGACGTCAACAGTAAGGAGACGCACACACAGGTATGCACATACAAAGACACACACGCATAATCTATAGGATGTAATTTCAGTGATTGGGTGTAATTTACCAGTGTAAGCTGAAACCAGACAGGGCAACAAGAGTTATCCCTACTAGATCAAAAACAAACCATACACACCGGAGTGGCGGGGAATACAAACACACACACACACACACACCAACAGGCACACGCTCAAAGTATGCTGAAAACTAATACACTCACTTTGACTTGCCTTGTTTTTGATAGTAAAAGGCCCAGGTTGTCTGAGGAGCTACAAAATGACGATGTGGTTGACTTGACACGAAATTAGTATTTGAATGTTGTCCCACACAAAGTGTCCTTGGGATTGCTCTAATCCGCTCAGGTATGCCACTTTCCCATGGCCCACCCTACCACACACACACACACACACACACACGCACGCACGAACACACACACACAGGGGAGATTATTAAAGCGACCTCGTGGCACATGGAGGTTTCTGATGGATTTAACATCAGGAATGATTGTTAACTTTTAAGACTAAAAAGACTTGGAGAGACTCCTGAGAAAAAGCGGAGCTCTTAGCCAGACACATGGATCACATGACAACTGGGTCGCAGCAGCAGGGACCCCTGGGAAAACGGCACAGTGCCATCTCTAAGATCACACAAACTCAGGAGCCAGGCAGTAATGATGCTGAATAGCTATATAATATTTAGATATGAATATAACATTCACATATGCGGAAGGTTGAAGTGGATTTTGCCATGAATATGTGCATCACAGTCGAGTAGTTAAAAAAAAAAAAAAGAAAAAGAAAAGAAAAAAGATAATGACCATGAAATAAATTAAGCCTATTAAGAGGAACGTATGCTCAAGGTGACGGAAGAAATTAATTTGGCTCAACTATTGAGACCCATACCTCCACCCTGCTATAGGATTTCTACCAAACTAATTATCACGCTCCACTTTCAGAAATAATAAGGAAAGTACTTAATAGGTTAGGATTCACCCCTGCATTCATATGTCCATTTAACATCCCTGCTTTCATGCCCACACACTCTTGCCTTAATGCAATTTCACATCCGTGATTTAAACTAAGGGAAGGAATTATATTTCAAGTGGAGTGAGGATTAGAATATACTAGCAGTGATATTAAAATACTGTGAGATCTTCTGTGTGTGCGCCAAGATTTTCTGAGTGGCTGAAGTGGAGGTAAAGATGTTAAATAATGTTTTTGTCACAGTTTAGGAGGATGGAGGAATTACAATGAAACCACAGATCTCTGATTAGTCTTCTCTCACTGTATATTAACTTTGTTCCCTCTCTCCTTTATGCTGGTTAGGAGTTTAATTTTTAAACAGAGCACGGATACGGAAAGACCCCCAAGTGTGTGCTCCTACGCCAGCAAAAGATGTCTGTTTATCTAGTCAGCCATTCGCTCCAATTATAACAACATCGAAATGCAACTATTGTTTAATTTCAAACAGTCTTTAAAATTAAAATCACTTTTTTGTGTTTTTATCCCCCTACTTATGCACCACTGAATTAGCATTTTAGCACCCCAGGATATGGAGAAAGTGTGAAGTCAAAATGCAGGTTAAGCCAGTTTTGTTCATTAACAGTGCGACAAAAGTTAAGCCTAAAATAAATAAATAAAAAAATGAACAAGCCCTTAAGACAGGTTTTATCAAAATTATGTTTTTCATTACTTATTTTTTATAGAATTCAAATGCAGTGAACATTAATCATGCATTTGTGAGGATCTTACTGTGAACTACAGCTCTTTTTTTTTTTCCATTTAAAATATACCCTTCTGCCCCTTGTTCATTTCTCATAGTGTGCTATGTCACTGGGCTCTGTGTTTCTGTCATTTTGTGCCACATGAAAGGTGACAGCGCAACAGTCGGTAACAGGAAAAGGAGTCAATATCATGATGAAGTCAACATGACCACAAACATTGCCTTTCTCCGAGGCAACAGCTGAGCTACTGTCAGAAACATGAACATTACAATAAAATAAAAAAAATCAAAATTATATATAAAATATGGTGAGACTGAGGGGGAGAGTCTATTAAGAGTCTGTGGTTCTTCTATTAAACTCTAGTGAAGGCGGGGGAGAAAAGGGGAAGAGGAGTTCACATTATCTAAGACAATTCCAATTAACACTCTCCCCCTCAGTAATTAGCTACTAAAATAGCTAGTGAACAAACCCAAAATTCTAACCCTGACGCCACCTAACACCCTAATTAATTCTCAGATCAGGAGCATCTGATGCCGAAAATAACCTGATAATGAAGATGACAGACTGGTCAGAATAAACCACTAGGAATACTGTTAAAGTGTACATGTAAAGAAAATCGCCTGTCTGCTTGTGAGCTCGCCGCTTTTGTTGCTCATCATTTATGCTATGTTCCTTTCATTTTCTTTTTGACTTGTGACAGTGTCTCTATATTATAAAAGACAAATACTACAGTAGGTTTACTGTAACAGAACTAGAGTAGCACTAATTAATAGGTACATCTAGTCGCAAACAAAGCCTCGGTGAGGGGAGAATAAAGTTAAATAAGAGCGATGAAATAAAAGAAGGAGCATACGGAGAGATCTAGGCTGAAGAAAATGAAGAGAATGAGGGCGGGAAAGCTGAAGCAAGGGCTACAGCCAGAGAAGCAGATATCTTTAAGCCGTCTGCCGCTCATTTGCTCCTTCACTGGTCAGTTCTTCCACTGTTTAATGCAAACAGATGAGGCCTTTTCTCGCTCTTTTTCCAAATCCTTTCTTTTTAACGGTGGCTTCTTGGCCTCTGCAGTAACGTCAGCACAGCTTCTATTAAAACAGCATGTGGCCCAGACTGCTACGCGCGCACACACACACACACACACACACACACACACACACACACACACACACACACACACACACACACACACACACACACACACACACACACACACAGATACACATACACATACACACACACAGACAGACAAAGAAAAGCATTTGGATACTTTTCGGTGAACTTTTAACATCTTTCCTGAATTGACATCTGGAGCATGGGGGTTATGATGTGCCTAAAGTTTTTATAAATACTGCAATGTCCACATATACAATAGATATGTGGACAGACCCTATACAATCAGAGACAGGTATCAGTGTGCGCTGTATTAAGAAGTCATCTATCTGCAGCTTTTATCAGTGACCAGTGCTGATGGATAACAAGACAAAGATAAACTCAATCAGCCAAAAAAACCTATGTAGCCACAAGGTGGGTTGTAACATCCCACTATAATAATAGCAACCTAATTCATCTGCTTTTCGATATGCACACGGAGGCCTGTTTTAATTAGACACACACACTCACACATAGCTTGTCGACAATACTGGAAGTCTAGCAATATCTTTTAATATGCTGAGATACCCATCAGGTAGATTTTACACTGATTTTTGCAGCCAACAGACACTCTCACACATACAAAAGCTTATGTACCAAGGCTCACATACATAGACACAGTGGCACATTATGAAAAATACACGCTGTCACATGCTGATCTGTATCTGGACAAGTCAAACTGTGATAAAGTCACTTTACAACTACAGCAATCGATGGAAGTAATTTATTTACCTCACCAGGCAATTTCTGCTCTGTCTTCAGAGAGAAGGAGAGAAGGAGGAAGAGAGAGAGAGGGGAGATTTGGCAAGTATGTGTGAGTGGTGTGTAAATTAATCTAGCAGCAGCAAGATCCAGAGCCATGTAAAGTCCATAAAACAAGAGGAGGTTAAAGCAGCTCACATCATACACACACACACATCAGGCAAAGGTCCAACACCAAAACCACTTCTTCCAGAGAGAGAAGAGACGTGAAACGTCATCTCAGTTCCATTAATATGATGTGCTATCCCTGGATGCCACTAAAAAGAAGAAAAAAAAGAACAGTTAAGAGTTCTCTCTCTTCCTTTTCTTTCCTTCTTGCTTTTTCTCCATTCAAAACCAACACACACTGGAGAGAGGCCTGTCCACGGTCCTTAACTTTAACTCAATGAAATAAAAGGCACTTAACAGAGCCTCAATGATCGATACAAACACTGCTGCTGGCTGGTGCTCACACACACGTACACACATGCAGACACACACTTATCCCACCTCCTCAGATGCTCATGCATATGCATGTCCGTTGTGATTTATGCATCCTGGCGGGGGTGTGAGCCTATCTGAGAGCAAGGCCAACACACAGGTCAGCTCATTTGTAAATCAGTTGCCTATTTATGGATGCGTACGGGTGAGTGTTTGTGAGTGTGTGTGCACATCTATGGATGTTTGTGCCTATAAATCTTTGTGTATGTGCATATGGGTAGAGGTCAGTGTTAGAATCAGGCTCATTATCAGTGTAGCGCCTTCATTCATTGTATTTATTGAATTCTTTCCAGCTTCAGCTCATGGTGAGTATAAATCACACAAGTTCTACACTATGGGTTGCCGTCCGTTCAGTGTGTGTGTTCCAAGTTGTTCCGCTGAGTGCTGACTGCTTCTGCCAACCAGTGCTCTGACCCTGCTCTTTGCAGCAGGAAGTCGCAGAGCTTTCTGACCTCTCTTATTATTCCCAGGGAAGGCTGGGGAAACGCCTTTTGAAAAACGCCTTCCCATCAGAATGGAAGTCAGTTAATGGGGTCCCCATGGTCTCTTCTGTCCTATGCACTGGATTATGGGTAAAAATAAGCCAAGATCTACACCCGAAGAGGTGTTCAGGGTTAAACTACGTTAATTTGTGGCATAATCTCAGAACATAGCCTTCTTTGCACACAAAGTGAAAAAACGTGTGTGCTTTCCTTTGTGGAAATTCAGTGGTGTTGCTCCACCCTCCTCCCACCTCCTCTGAACAACAGATTTGGGCTAATAGGGCAGCTGCTTGTCCCCCTCCCCTAAACCCTGCTATGCTGCTCCCCCTGCAACCCTTCCAGCCCATCTCCCTTCCCAAAAACAAAGCCCAGGAGGAAGCCTGTTGTTTTCAACTTGTTTTTGACGAGGCTATGACTGGAAAAGTTCAGACTGTTGTGGAACACTCATCCTTGAAAAAAAGTTGTATTTAATTTTTCCACTATTTTCCCTGTATGTTGCTTAGGATATATTCCCAGATAATTTAGAAGATAGCAATGAAAGGAGTGAAAGACAGTGTGGAATGAGGCTGTCTGTTTATCCATCTATCCATCTATCTAGCTGTCTGTCTTTCCTTTTCTGTTTTGCTACGTTGTCAACACAGGCAACCGTCTCCCAGAAATAAACCCTGCATTAGGCTGGCCAGCAACCATGGTTTGTAACATCATCACTCACATAGAAACAGTTTATACACTCCACTATGCAAAAAATATAATTTGGAAAGACTACAGCAGAAAATGAACAAGTGGTTGGATATACAAAAAAGGAAATATGAAAATATTGCAAGCTATTGCAACACAAAAAATAATACCAGGGGAAATACCTCAAAGAGACACAATCAATCCCTTGTGGTGTGTGTATGTGAGCTCATAGAGATGTTTCAATGGATTGAAAACTATTGTGAGCATGCACCCAATCACATAAGACTGAGGGGTCTTACCTCCATGTGGGTAGTGTCCATGTGTGTAACTGGAGCCAAACTGTAAGCCATATGACAATCTGCCAATGGTCCCCCCCCCCCAAACCAGAGACACACACACACACACACTCACATGGATGCTCTCTCATAACCACACTTATATGTACACACACGCACACACAGGCTTCCCTTGTAAAAAAAAAAAAAAAAAAAAAAAAAGGCCCCTCCACTTCATTAGGAAAGTAAACACAAGTGCTGTCTGAAGTGGCTAATTAGAGACTAATTACTCCCTGCTCGTTACTAATGCAAATTAGATTACGCTGCTTAACTTCCTCGTGTCCACAACGCTGCTGTTAATTGAGGCCTTTTGAAATTAAATTACCCGCTAATTAGCATATCAAAACCATTAATTCTGAGCAAGGCGGGGGAAAAAAAACAACAACAAATGCCAAGTTTTGCTAATGAGTTTTGCTAATTGAATATGTACGCTCAATACAGGGGTTTGTGCCAGGAATACCTATTCAGCTGATCAGCATCAACGTGCATGTGTGTGCGCGCGTGTGCGTAAGCAGCCAGACAGAAACACCGTGCATCATAAGAGCAGCATATAATTAAAAGGAACCATTCCATCTCTCCAAACGCTTTGTCTATATCTCTCTCAGAACACACGGCTCCACTGAGGTTCAGTGTACAGGGTGCGGGGGACGCAGCAGAGACACAGAGGAAGAGGTGTGAATGGAGATGGTTATTCATCTCATGAGAGGTAAAAGACCCACGGTTTGTGAACGTGGAGTGTGTGTATGTTGCTGTGGTATGTGAGAGGGGTTAGTGTTTGTCCAGGCTTTAAGCCTTCTTTGAAGTAAAGAACTCTGTCTCTCTGCTGCTCTCCTAAAGCCCCAGACCCCCTGCCAGCCCTTTCTCTGCACCACCCTCTCTCTTCAGCTGGCCCCTCTTCACCTTCGCTACACTACCTGTCCAATTAGGGAAAGGCGCACACACACATACATACGCACATACATACACACTTTATGGACACTAGCAGGTGAACAGCCAAATCTTGCCTTCAGTCAAATCTGGAAGTGTTTTTTCTCTTCCTCAAGCTGAATAGATGATTTGAAACTTTGTGGAATAGAAATGGTGAGCATATTCATAGCCGAGCGGACCTGCTTATGAATACCAGAGGAGAGACACAGAGAAGCCAGGCGCTATTAGCTACTTTAATCTGCTGACGAAATAAAAGAATCACACATCTAAAGATCCATCTCAGCTTTGCATGTAAAACCAGCAGAAATAATGTCATTTTGAACAACTCCCCTTTCCCTTTTCCTAAATATCTATCCAATCAGGGTGTGTGAAAAGCCCCATTCAGGTTGGCCCTTATAAAAGTTTCATCTTATTACACTTTCCAACTTCTCATTTCATTATCCCTATAATGGCAGATGAAAAAACGAATGGTAAAATTGAGAGGTAGCCATACAAAAAAATTAAATAACCATGATAATTAGATGTAAAGATATTATAATTCCTTTAACAGGATGCATAGAAACTGCTGCTCGACAATATTTGCCCTAATTGCTAGAATTATCATATTAACCAGTTACCATTTGAGTAAGTTGATTAAAAAATTGATTATTCGTCTATTTCTTTTAGGAGTTTCTTAATCAAAATCTAACATCCTTGAAAAATTAATTTGAAGCCGTTTCTTATCAGTTAATTAAATCGGGTTGGAAGTCATTTTTTCTGTGCGGCATGATTAGAACGGTTCTGTTCTCTTCTGTTCAGACACCATGACGTTAGAGGGGGAACTTTTCACTGTCTCATCAAACATTCACAACCACAAGAATAGGACTTCTTTGAAGGGCCCGCCGCCTTTTTTTTCTTCCAAACCTCTGCCTTTCTGATAAATTGCGCTATACCCAATAGATCTTTCTTTCTCGTTAACACATTCTCATTAACGGACAGAGAAAGCGAAAGGAGAGGGGAGGGGAAGAGAAAAGGGGAGCAGCGTGGAGAGGCAGAGGGGAGTTGGGGTGTGTGGAGGGTGGTGGTGGTGGTGGTGGGGGGGCTTGGGGGGCAATAAGAGGTGGGAAAAACAGGGCACAAAAAAAACTGAACCAATGGCAGAGATGAAGTATGATGGAGAAATGAATACACTGACAATTTTTAGCAGAGAATGAAGAAAATTAAATAATATAAAAGACACACACACACACACACACACACACACACACACACACACACACACGCAACGTTGCCTGGGTGACAGCCTTGGGGTGGCCTGAGCTGAGACTAAACAACTAAGTCAGGAGCTAAAACAAGACCTACTGTTACTGTAGGAACAAAAAGTCTGTCTGAACAAAGACTGTTCTCTCTCAGTCATTTCATTTTAGTACTCAAACTGTTACTTTCTTATTTTTGTAAAAACATTTGACAAGCAGAATTTGACAGGTAATGGTGAAAATTGTTTTTCCTCATATATATAATAGATTTCACTTGGTCTCATATCAATTCAAATTTGCAGCTTTAAAAACTACTCCATCAGAGGGTGACTTCACCTCAGAAAACTAGTTTTCTATTTCTGGAAGAAGACTAATTATAAAGGTCTGCCCCTGGGAGAGAAAAGCCCCTCTTGAAGGAGAGAGAGAGAGGCAGAGAGTCCATTCAGCATCAGTGGAGTACAAGTTTGTCTCTCTCTACTTCAGCGAGCAGCAGAGCAGAACCGAACAGATACAGTGCGCTCCACTCATCTGTCCATCCCCGACTCCTCAGGGAGGTATGGAAGGACTGGAGAGGGAGGGAGGGAGGGTGGTTCAAAAGAAGAATTAAAAGGAGCATCATTGAGGATACAGAGAAGTATGGTAAGTCTCTCTGATTGGATAATGAACTGAATAATTATTAGGGCCCGGCTAGTAAAGTTACGCAGAAATCTCAGTTCGTCAACAGCCAATCAACACGCTCCCTCATCAACCAATCAAACCCCCACTCCGGGGGAAGGGCGGTGGTGGTGTGGGGGCTTCTATTTTGCTCTTCCAGCCGCCTCTCTCTTCATATTTCTTTTTTTCTCTTACAACACGTCACTCTGTCTTTGGTACAGCGGCCCTCATCTTTCTGCATGGGAGTCAGAGAATTCTCAAAGCCACAATTACTGCAGAGAACTATCAATTTCCCCTTCAATTAACACTGTGGGAAGAGAGGGGACAAGGGAGAGGAAGGAGAGAGCAGAGAAGAGGATGAGAGATTCCAATTTGGGATGAAGAGGGCCACCTTGGTCGGCTCCTCCTCCCCCAACATCCTCCCCCCAGGGTGCAGTCTTGTGTTTGGGATGAGGAGGGAGAGAATTACACCTCCTCGGGATGAACTTGACCCCACCACTGTAGGTCCAAAAAGTTGCTATACAGCACAGGCTCCCTATCCTCATTACCAGCGAAAAGGCCCAGCCCAGCCACTGTTCCACTAACGCAGACTGTATGTTAATAACCGGCGCTCAAACTACAGCGCAGAGCTGTCGAAAGCTAAGAGGGAGATATACAGAGAGGCCGAGCAGCGAGGAGGAGGATGTAGGGAAAGAGAGGAGAGAGAAAAAGGGGGGAGAGGAGAGGGGAAGGAATAAGGAGGGGGCGTGAGCCAGGAGTTGTGTTTCTTAAATCAGCGACTAAGGGCCCTCGCCCCTCAACAACGAACGGCTGTGATGGCATGCTTCTCTGTGCTCTGCTCCCCTCTCCTCCGCCTGGCTCAACCCCCCCCCTCCGCACACACACACACTCTCTGAGCGAACCCCTGGGGGAGCCGCTCAACCAGACCCCAGGCTTCAGCAAAGTTTCGCAGGCAAACTTTTCACAAAGCCCCCAGAAGCCATGCGCCTGCCTGACACCATGGAGCATTGCACGATTTCATTGTAACTCACCCTCCCTCCTATCCTCTTTTTTGTACTTTAGTCCTTCGTTCCTCCCTCAGTCCCCTCCCGCATTTATGCTGACTACTTTCCGAGGCTAATGCACTGTTCCTGACTGACCTTTAGACAATGGAAACCTGCAGCAGCTGAAGTTGCCGATTAGGTCTCCAGGTTGCATACGGCAGCGCTGACCTTGACTGGGCCAAATCGGCATTTTGGTGTCTGCTAATCCAACAACCCAATGCCTGCCTTTCAGCATGGTAATACATGTCCTTAGTCCTTGAAGAAAAATATTCCTGTTTTCTCTATTATTTGCTGATTATAAATACTTCAAAGAAAAGTCTCATACTGGAAATAATGAGGAAAAATACAAAAAAGTAGAAATGTTTTAAACAGTTATATTTTGTTTCTTGACATTTGTTGTTTTTGTCAGTGAATGGTGAATAAAATCTCTTCTGTTGCACAGCGTGGCACAATCTTTTTGTCTAGGGACAAGTAGGTGTGCTGACTAAACACTATATTCAAATTTCATTGCAATCACAAAATGGACTGACCAAAATTTATTAACATAATTCAGCACATTTTTCTCAAATAATATTTCTTTGAAAGAGTAAAAGCACACAATTCAATAAGTTTATATCTCAGAATTATTAGGAATGTGTGTGAATGTGCTACAGTAATTGTTCATTGCCTCAAAGCAAGCAAAATTTTTTTACTTAAAAAGATTTGAGGAAGAGGAATTTTTGTTGGAAATTCTATCTTTAAAAAAATAAAAAAAGCATTTCTTGCTTTCTTGCTCATTTTATCACAAACTTTAAAAAAGTAAATAAACAAACAGCTTCTCAGAGACTGTTGGGAGAGCTCTTGATTGACTTTGCATTGAATCTGGTCATTATAGTCATATAGAATAAATGATTCCAATTCAAGTGGGGCTGAGGAGAGGGAGCAAATGTAGGAGGTAAACTGTGATGACAGCTTGGATGTAATGAAGAGGCTGAGGGAACACAGAGCCGTGATAATTAGAGACAACAGGCATGACAGCGAGAGGAGGAGAGAGTGAGAGCATAGACCGGGAGAGAAAGTAGATGGACAGGAGAAAGTGCAACAGAATAAGAGGCGAGGAGGAGAAAAAAAAAAAAGAGACAGCAAGTGCTGAGTCCTTCACAGTGAGTGACTATTGGAGCTCCGACAGGGAAAAGAACACTTTCCGACCAACCACGGACCAGAAATGAAGGCAGCCCTGGCAACTGCAGGCACGCATGCTGTGTGTGTGTATGTGTGCAGCCTCATGAGTGACACACAAGCATCTTTTCTGATACATATGTGTGATAACTGATTCCGGGGGTAGTGTGAAAAAAATACAAAAGCATTGTAGAAGGAACTGACTGTTGGAAAAATAAATAAAAAGGGACTGATAAAATATTCTTTTTTAGTTTATATATGTCTTGTTATAAGTCTACAAAAACCGTCTGTGGAAGGAGGAAAAATGCCTCGGTTTAAACATTATGTTGTGCCTTTGTAGATATAGTGGAACAGTGAGAATGTGACAGCAGTATATTTGAGTTCTGTTTTTCTCTTTTAATCCAGAAAAAAATCATTTTAATTAATTGTTAAAAGAAAATGTGTATTTTTTCATTTTAGAAGTTGAATTGATGCATTGAACTTGAAAATGAAAAACCATAGTAAAAAAAAATAACAATTTCAAAACTTTTTTTTAAATTAACCTAAAATCTCATACCCGTATCCATTTGAACAGTATCATACGCAGACTGTTAGAAGAATTGGAAAATTACCTTAACTTGAATGGTAAAACAAGAATTTAAACAGTGCTAAAATCAGAGACTACACTCCTCTCTGCCACACAAACAACACTTTTCCTACTTTTCAGCTCTTTTCTATTTGTTTTTCAGCACTCTCTGCTTTCCTTTCCTCTCACCTTCTGACCAGCATTCTGCCGGCAAACAGCTAACTCTGCTTCAAAGGCCAACGGCCCACAGTGCAAACACACACATACATGCTCTGCCTCCTCTCTCCTCAGGAACATGAGAGCTGGCTCTAATTCACAGGCTGGTAAAGCTGTGGTGGACAGCAATCTTGATCTGGATGGATTAGGCTACTTTTATTTCCCTGAGAGCCACAGGGAAGAGGGGAGAGGAGGTGGAGGGAGGTGTGTGTGTGTGTGTGTGTGTGTACGTGTGGGGGGGGGGGGGGACTCAAATCCTTCTACAAATGTCAAACAACGACCGGTGACCAGAGGCTGCAACAATACACACTCACACAAAACCAAGCTCACACACTCATAAACACTCCTGACAAAGCCCAAAGTGCAACCCAGTCCTTTTTTTTTTTCCATCACTCTCCGTCTCATCAGTCTATGGAATGGGGATGTGGGGGCAAATCGGGGAGCAAAGGAGGAGAACGAGGAAGGGGGGGCGAGGGAAAGAAGGAGGGAGCAAGAGAGGGAGGGGGTGGGGGGGATTACACAATTATTCAGATAACAGCTGGGAATAATCTAGTGGCAGATGTCTCTCGGTCAACAATGCCCACCGCACACGGGCGTGCATGTGTGTGCACATATACACTAACAGAGTTTTAGTGCCCAGCGGGCAGCCACAGATTGAAAAAACGGCTGCTGATGAATCACCACGAGCTACTCAACAGCAAAGATTTAAAAAAATATATATATATATATCAGTCTCTGATGCAGATGAAACAATCTACAAAAATAATCTCCTGAACAATGAAATGTCTAAAAAATACACACAAGTTCGGAAAGGGACGACTTGTTTGCTTTTCTTCTCCTCCGACAGCCATCTGAAAAACAAAACCTAAAACCTGAGGAATTCTGTCCGAGGAGGAGAGAGGTGGAGGGTCACCCGTTGATTGACAGTTAATTGTAGTTGTGCATACACACAGACACGGATACACACACACACACACACACACACAAAATACATGTACACACATGCAGAGCGCAACAGCATCCTTCATGTCAGTGAGTGATCTCCAAGACTCCCGGTCGTGGCTCTAGCAGTCACCCCCCCCTTCTTTCCTAAAGGGCACTATAGAAGCCATAGAGTCTGCACCCCACTGGGAAAAGCCTGTACAGTCTTTTCACCTTGAGATCCACAGCAGAAGGAAGAAGAAGAAATGGAGAGGGAGGACAGAGGTTGAGAGAGAGAGGTGGACACAGAGACCACGTAGTATTTTGCAAGGGGGCCCAGATCATATTTATAATACACACTCAAAAATGATCTCTGAATATTTCTTCCAGAAGTTTTGGGAAGATAAATTCCCAAGCTCTCGCTCTTTCTAACATCAGCCAATCTTTGTGATGTTAAATTTAGTGGAGGAGGAAAGAAGAGCGGCCCAAGCAAGTGGTGAGAGCGAGCTCTGTCAATCTGTCAACCCTTGGCAACCTATTGTGATTTGGTTTAACACTGGTTAACAGCTCATCCTGTCAGGGGATGAATCATCCCACGGCGCCTCACATGCTAATAGCTTAAGTAGGCATCCCATGTCCCCCGGAACTAATACCACAAATACTAATACCATAAAAGAGCTGTGCACGCCAACGCTCCAGCCTCACTTTCGCCTGCGTTAGCCAACATCCTGATACTTTACGGATTAGAAAACATAATGAGATGCATTTAAATGGTTATTACCTCCCCGGTCCAGGATGGCAAGGAACAGGGACAAGGGGAAATGCCGGTTTAAATATTCTGATGCAAATCAAAAACTAAAAAAATGCTTAAATAAATCTGTTAATGGTAGATCTGGTGACTGCAGTCAAAAAGACACATTAGAAATCAACAAAAAATGCGCGAACTGATGAACAAAGAAATTTTAGGTATTATGATTGGTCTCAGTTTACATCAGGAACTCCGAAGAGTATAAGATGTAAAACTGATTTGATTTCAGTCAGGTTGCAGTTGAGTTTATGGACCTGGAAGTGAATCCCCGTGTGCTCCTCCTCTTCTGTGAATCTCAGCATTTCATCAGAGCGCTCACTTGTCCGCTTGGCAGATTTTACCGCAGCGCCACGGACAAACGAGCACTCAGGAGCTGTGTAACGCTTCTCTACAGTCATATGGTTTATAAAATGTGCAAAACGTCTTTGTGTGTGTATCCATAACATTCTGAGTCTTGCGCTTAACAGCTGTCACCTACTCTTCACAGCCATCCTTTCAATACACATTAAAGCAGTGCTACAGAAAGTTCAGTCACATGGTTGTTCTGAGCGAAGCTTTCCACTGATCTGCTCCCTCGGTTCCCTGCTCGATTGACGGCTGCCCTGTCAGTTTGTCGCAGCACTTTAGAAAACACCAACCGCTCTCTGATGAAGTGCTTACAAAAGGTCATAGGGTGGGGGTGTTGGAGAGGAGGGGAGCCGACTACTGAGAGTGGGGGGGCAAGGGGAAAAGGAAAGGGAGACGGGACAGAGTGAAGGAAAATCCATAACACAAATACAGCTGTCAGAAGCAATGCGGAGTTAGCAGGGGACACGATGACCGATGAGAGCTTTTTCATGAAGACGCTCTGCTTGAACACAACAGGCGTCCTCTCCAACACTGCTCGGGTATTTTTCTGCTTCCACAGACCATCTCGTTTGCTCTACCTGGCTGCGCCTCTGACCTCACGATCCTCTGTGACTCTCTCTCTCTCTGTCTCGGAAATCAAACTGGATATCTCCAACTGCCTTATTTCACAAACCACTCTCATTCCCCCAGACCCCCACAGCCACAGCCCTCTCCCTCAAGTTCCAGCTCTGTGCTCCAGCCGTGGCCTCAGGTGCCAAGCGCACTCTGGAGAGACTGATCTAATGCTTCCTCAGCTATAATGACCCACGCCTAAAACCCTTGCACTGTCATTTCCCTCGCTTCATACAGTCTTTCACTCATATGTTCTACCCCCCCCCATAGGAAACAGCCTCTTCCGCTCTGAGCTGTTGGGTCACTCCTTCCCACATCCATCAGCTGTTAATGGGCCGGTGCGCTATGGAGCTGGAGAAACATCACTGAGCCGGTCTGTCTCCCAGGCACTCCTCTCACACATAGAAAAACTCATCTAAAACACACAGACATGTTAATGACCACAGGCTAAACCACTGTGTCAGACAAAATGACTACCTTATCAATCAGAGGGACAGAAGTGTGTTAATTTTAGAGAAGTAAGATGGGACCGTGAGCAGGGCCTACTTTCACCGCATTTGCAATGACAGCTCATTCAAAAGACACAAAAGGCAAAAGAAAAGGCAACAAAAGACAACAACTGTCCTCTCTCACAGGTGGTCAACTTCCTAAAAGACCGCTAAAGGCAATCCTCCGCTTTCCTCCTCTGCTGTCCTGCAACTCGTCTGTACGACACCGCCTTCTGACCCGTCATAAAAACACATCTCATCTTTGAAAAATGTGTGGGATTTATTTTATGCACACACAGACAGAGAAGGCACACACACTCACACAAGTATTCAGCCCTCAACTTCGCCTAAATAACCGGTTCAATTAGAACCACATGTATAATCAGGCCTCAGTCTAAAACAATGTGGCGGCAGTTTCATCGTGCAGTCAATCACCTCAATGCACAAGCAGATCATTTCCCCACTTGTTGGCTGACCATTTACAATAACACCTTCACTTAATCCATTAATATGTCTATTATACTTCATTAATATTTTTTAAAGAGGTAACAAGCTATAATTGCTATTGTAACGGTACTCAGTGATTACATATTTCTTTTTCCATCTTTTTATGCCACTGAAAAAGGAACAATTTTATTTAATGAAAAACAATGATACACTTAATTAACCAATGTTTCATTTTATCACATAATTACACAGCTGTTGCAACCTGTAGAACATCTTATCCTATAATGTTTATACATTTAAAGGCCAGCACACATGTTCAGTTCAAATGCCCACACCCTGTGATAACGGCAGCTTTGGGACCTACACTTGAAATAATTCCATTTAAAAACATGCTCTTGCTCCCTGCACGGAATTATTTTTGCTTTTCCCAAACTCTATCTAAGGGATTATGAAAATTTAACCATTTCAGCTTTTATGCAGGTAATGTACTAAGTGCTGCAATAGAAGTAAACCTGTGAATATCTATCACGGGTCAAACCCTACATGTATAGCAGTGTCGTATACGGGTGCTCTTCAACATCACTTTGGAGCCAAAAGCCCACTCAGACTTGTGGGTTTGGGATAGCAGGAGGGCTTTAATGAAGAGAGAGCGAAAGAGCGAGAGATGGAGAGACGGACAGGCGAGCCATGAAAGCTACCGACGCACAGGACATTTAAAACTTCAAACACTGTCCATTTTCACTCAAGCAGGACAGGTGAATTGAGAAAAAAGCACTCTTGTATACACACATTCCCGCACTCAGATATATACACTCTTCCACACATACATTCGCATGCGCTCATGCTGGAGGTAAGGACTCTCTGAGTGAGTTTATGGACTAACACAATCGTGTTGGTGGCTTTTAATCCTGTTGAAGGGGTTTTAAAGCACATGAGATTCATAGCCATTATTGCCTGTCTCTAGACGGTCTCATACAAGGCTCCAGGCGCACCCCGGCACACAGTCACACACACAGGACTGAGCTGAAAATCATCATTTAAGTAATGTGTCACTAAGCATAAGCAAAACAACTGTCCGGTGGAGAACAGAGTCTGAAACTGATAAAAATCAGCAGTACATGAGCGACTCTAACAAACAATGAAAGAAAACAGGACATGGAAAAGACACAGCTGTTGCGAGTAGGGGAAAAAAAAGCAAACAAGGAAAAATGTTGAAGCAAGTCAGGTGAAAAAAGGTGGCAATGCTGAGGCAAACACACAGACACGGACACACAATAGCCGACAGAGAGCAGAGAGAGTCAATCTGTCTCTGACACCTCTAGCTTCCTGCACACGTACACTCTTTTTCCCCAAATAACTACTTCTGCCTCTCAAATAGTCTTTTGTTTCATTGTCTCCTATTATATTTTCATGAAAAGGCTGTCACTGATGTGATAGCCTATCAACGAGCAAAGCACTACACAGACATGATAACTTTACAGGGATTTTATACTGTTGGTAACTGCTGAAATGTTTGAATAGAAGTAGAAATAAAAAAGATCATTCTCTCTATCTTTCAGCAGTGTCTCACTCTTCTCCCTGTAAGGCTGTTTTTGAGGTTTGCAAGTGATAATCTGTGTGGCCATTTCAAATATAAATTTACAAATAATTTTCTTTTATAGGTATCTATATCGCGGGGAAATTGAACTGACAACTCTTAACATTATTCTTTAAACTAAGAGATCTCAGCTGCCGAGCCTTTACTGTACCAAAGAGAAATTGAGAAGCCGAGAGAACAGGCAGTAGTAAAGACCTTGTTTTTAAAAAAGAAAATCAAATTAAAAATGTCTGAATTATTATTATTATTATTATTAGTATTTGTGCATATGTTTAGGAAAAGGAATTAGCATATTTAGAATGATAGTCAATTATACAGAAGAGATTCATCTGAGGAGTTGTTTAATTATTTCAGCACTTTTTTTAAATTGTAAAAGTATGCTGATGTGCATATAAAACACATCCAGCCTCTTCTGTCTTAAATAAAATGAACAAATCTTAAAATTCTATTCCAATTTTTTATTATTTAAATAAACCTACAACTTAATGTGTAATTCATCTAGGTGAAATAAACTTTTTTTTTTTTTTTTTTTAAATAAATCTAATTCTGCATACACTTTAGACCAGGAGCTCCGAGCCACCACAAACTACCTGCTTTCCGGTCTGACACCAGAAATGTGACAAGGTCATAAAACGTGATGAAGAGCTTTTTCATTCCCGCTGGATCTTCTATTAAAGTGCAATTAAAAGTGTGTCATCGCGTCGCGGAAATGCCACCACAGAGGACGGGGAGGAGGGCGGGGTGGGGGTGGGTGTGTGTGTGTGGGGGGGGGACACAACAGGAGAGAGAGGACACAGTAAATAAAATTAATTATAGCAAATGCCCCGGCGCCCATCAATCACGGGGCAATAATGCCCGTGTCAGGGTGTGCACCCACACGGCCCTGTATGCTTTTCTCTCAGTGACAGACAACTAACAGCAATTAATTGCCATTTCATCTCTCCCTCTAGTTTTTGGGGGCAGCTTTCCATCATGCGGGACCCGAGTCCATCTGACATGCGGGGATGTTCTGGCTCACGTTTGATGGTGGGAGTTGTAGTAATAGAAAAAAAAACAACAACAACAACAACAACAACAACAACAACAGCAGCAGCAACTTAATTTCTGACACACCTAAGCTGATGCTACAGTGTTAAATACTGTCTGTTATACACAGTTAGGTGAAGAGAAGGCGAATCAAAACTGTTAATCTCATATTTTCAAAATATACAGGTCCGGTAGGAAGTTTTTTCTCTTACTCTAAGGGGGGGAAAAAAATGTCCCTTTGTGGTGTAGGCCTACTTTTTCAGTCGGTTTGTGACTGCAAAAAGAAGGGAAAAAACATGGGTCACGCAGAGGTTCCGCTACAGACTTCAACCCCTCAATTTCTAAATGTATAAAACCAAGTCAGCTCTACATATGTGGAAATATATTTTATATTTTATCCTCAAATGGATATCCCGTATATTTTTTTTTTAATGCAAGTCTAACTTAAGAATTCTAAAAAAAACAGGCTGGAGACGTGTTACCGAGCACTTAAAGTAACTGTCCGCAACCCTGCAGATCGGATCCGTTTAATATACACATTAAAACCGGAATTAAAACTTTTAATATGCAGGAACAACTCTCCCCGGTGTCCGGTTGTCAAATCATTCCGCCGCGTGTTACTGTTGTTTGTTTAATCTGGTCAGATTATACGGAGAATACAAGAGAGACAGCAAACTTTGGTGAAGCCGCACACGGCGGCTGCAATTTCAAAAGTCAAAAAGCGTTTGAAAAGAAAGTATTGTCTCCTGACCTACTGACTACGTCCACAGGACAGCTTTTTTTTCCTTCTTCTCCCCTCTCTTAAAACAAGAAGTCTATTATCTCCACTCAGGGCTGTACTGCTCTTTTATAATTTTAAACGTCGCTGTTTAATTGTCAGAAACTGAAAATTCAGTTATTCGATAAACGCATAGACAACGTTTTTAACGGCTGCGAGTTAAACAGGTACAAAGCGACGACAAAGCATTCAGGCGAATCTCAGGCGGGCGTGTAAAAAAAATCATCAGCACACAACCTGTGTCGTCGTTTATCATCAAATCCCCTTCACCGGGGTCATTAGCGGGGGACGCAATTTTAAAGTTTGTTGCCTCCGTTCAGATCCACTCCCGACATCTTAGTTGGTCCTAACCTGCGAGGGGAAAAAAAAAAACTTTTTGTTTGTCTCATGAGCCAAGAACTCGGACGATGACACTCTCTGTAACCACTGGCCCCCTCAGTCCACCAAGCTGTGCTTTGATAAATTATAAGAGTTCAAATACATTTGCGGTATCCCCGTGGAAAGAAAATGTCGGTTGAAAGAAACTGGATTTGGAGGCAGTAGCCTTCACTGAACGTGTTAAAGTGGCGAGGAGGTCGAAATAAACTTATCCCACCGTCGATTTTCTTTCTATTGAAAAAATGGAAAAGATGAAAACTACTACTTCAAAGAGGATTTTAAAACGTGGCTGATCAGTTTCGCGTCCGACACACCAGAAACGACTCAAAGTTCAAATGAAACACGGAGGGAGGGAAGTCTGAAAGAGGAAAACTGTGCGTTCGGCCGTGTAATACTCGATAATACCCGGTTAGATTATTACGGCTGATTTGGAGGAGTTTCACAAACAACGTGCGATGAAAAGTTGAAGTGGCATGTTTCTGAGAAGTCAGATGTGTGTAGCGGAGAGTTTCAATGGACGCACAGAGTGAGGAAAGAGCGAGGAAGATAAAAGGGGAAAGGAAAGTGTAGATAATGCATCAACCTGTTCTCTTGTTTTCTGAAGAAGTCAACTTTCACGCCAGTGGTTGGACCATGTGGACAGCCCGCTTCTGCTCCTCAAACCCCCGGCGCGTCCACTCTCTCAAGGCGACAAAGGGGACACAAACCGACGGGACGAAAAAATTTTAAAAAAAAAAAAAAAAAAAAAAAAAAAAAAAATGGAAAGGAACAGAGAGGAGAGAGAGAGAAAGACAGAGGAATCTAGGATCTAAGACCGCAGGACCATTACTTTAGACGACAAAGCGTGCTCGTTAGTCCTTTCCTTTTGCCTTTTGTGTGCGTCCTCTCTCCTCGGAGTGGCCCCTCTGGAGTGAAGTCAGAACAATACTGCCGCTAAAACTCTGGCACTGTGCGCAAGTTGCCGCGGAGAAAGCGCGCAGCTTCTCGTCTTGTTTTGTTGCGTCTGCTTCCACCGCTATCTCTTCAAGAGGCTTAGTCAGCGCGTATAACCTCGCCACCGGTCCTCACTTTTTGGCATCCCGTCTGTTGCATGCTCGTTCGCTGGAAATCAGGGTTGAATCACTGGGGCTGTGCTTGTGCGTACGAGTGTGGAGAGTGTGAGTGTGTGTGTGTGTGTGTGTGTGTGTTGCTGGGGGACAGTTTGCTGCGCTACCGTAATGCCTCTAAAGCAGGTGCGTGTTTTCATAGCTGCCCTATCCTCGCAAAGCCCTGGCGCACAATAGGAAAACAGCAGCCGACGAGAGGTATCTCTCTCTCTCTCTCTCTCTCTCTCTCTCTGCCCCCAGTGTGTGTGTGTGTGTGTGTGTGTGTGTGTGTGTGTGTGTGTGTGTGTGTGGATGAGGGGAAGGCACTGATCTTTTGACCTCTCTTTGCATCCCGGCTGAGTTGTGCTATTGTGGAAGCAGAGAGGAACAGATGTTAGCCTGCACAGAGTTTGAGCTCAGAAACAACCAGAAACAAAGCACCCTCACCCAAACAGGCCTAGTCTGCTATGAAACACTTGGCTTTTCTACACTGCCTACATTTCATTGATACTTTTAGACTTATTAATAAATAAAAACATAGTTTAAAAATGACCTCTATTCTCTGCACAAGAAAAAAGTTTTCAAGTAGGCTATACACACACAAAAAAAGATTTAATTTCTTAAATGATAGGTTACTTTTTTGCTCTTGACAGATCTTATTGTAATGTAACTTTTTTTCAATACTGCATGGTAGTCTACATTGATTTATGCCAGAAATATTTCTGTCAAACTAAGAGATGCTGTGTTCCACAGATAAAAAAATCAGCGTAAAATCAGTTTAAGTGGGTTCAATCTTGTTATACACTTACCTTGCAAATAGACAGTTATATTGTGATTGGACAAATTTTACTGTCTGCCTAGCTCACTAAGTCCTTTATGTATTTTGGAAGCTTGACAACTCCTTTTGCAGAGTTATTACCACCTTTTTTTTAACAGACCACATTCATTTACTAATTGATAGCATAATCATTGTTGAGATTACTGTCTTCGATGAAATTTGGAAATTACATCATACCTGTCGCTGCAAAAAAAAAAAAAAAAAAAAAGTGAGGAAAAAAAAGAGTCCCATAACTCATAAGAAGATCTTGGAATAATTTTTGCTTTGGCCATTAAATGGGATTTTGCCCTCCTGCCTTTTTACTATCAACGCTTTTACCATTGGGAAATGATGGCAGTCCATCACAGCACCACCCAACAATGGGCCATGACTGCAGTAAATCACAACACATTCATTAGCACGATCAATACCACTAAAAATTTGTGTGTCTATATGTGTGTGTGTGTGTGTGTGCAAATGTTTTGGTGTGTGTTTGTGTGCGTCAGTGTATATGAGCACCCATATATTTTTTACTTACTCACCTCTCCTCTGAGCCTGACAAATTTTGCCAGGAACACTTTGTTATATGTCTCCAATAAATCTGCTGAGAACTGACAGGTGCTAATGTGAGCAACTGGATGGTGATGAGTGATGCTTTTCTAAGTGGCTGTTATCATGAAGGTGCAAGTTCAAGTTTGATGTACAAAAATCTCACAGTATTATTAAAAGAAAATTGATACCTGAATCCCAGCAGGTGTGTTTATGGTTCCTTAACATCTTTATAACAAAAAACATCCTGCATCCTATAACTGAAAATATGTGAGAAGCACAATAGAGAGCAGAGACTGAATAATCCATATGCTTGTTGTTGTGTAACTATTGGCATTTTGACTGAAGATATCAATCATCCCTGCCTGTTTGCAGAATCATGATTTGTTTGTTGCTGTTTGTCTGTTTTGGCTCGAGGTTGCAAAAAATCACAGGATTAAACTGAGGACAGGAAACTCAGTTGGACTCTGTGTTCTGCACGGCCTGAACAAAGCTGAGCCAGGCCAGACTGAAGCAGGCCAAGTATGAAACTGGATTAAAATAGAGCTGGCCCGGACATCTTAAGTCAACACCCCCATTCTTGTTCTTACCGAAAGGAGGAAAAATGCTGTTTGGCCCTCTCACCCGTCTCCTATTCCCATTTAGGAACCCTTCTCTCCCTGTTAATCAGGGGGAATAATTATCAAAGTGGACAGGTAATTAAATTAAAACATAAGTGGCTACATGAGCTGGGTTGGCTGTACTACAAGGTTTTCCCAGGTTTAATTAAAGAGAAATATGGGAGTGCTCACCCACAGTGTCACAGAGCTGGTAAAATGAGGAAAAAGCTCCTGTCCCCAACTGAAATAACTGAATCTGATCCGTTCCACACAGGATTTTGGATTGATAAAAAGAAGTGATTCTGCCCTGTGTATGTGTTGGGAAAATGTCTTTTTCACTGCTCATTCCCGACCAAATCAGTCCCACAGAGTGTGTTATTTGTTTGCATTTGAGAGCGAAAGCATATGTGTGGCAGCAAGAGAGGCGAAGGATTTCAGAATGTGTGGTAGATGCATTAAAAAACTACGGGCTTTAGCAGCCATCTGGGAATAATGTCGTAAAAATAAAG